>NW_009611309.1:0-20373 GCF_000690535.1 Cariama cristata
ATTATATATGATACTAAGTTAATCACCTATTTAGTAAATGTTGCTGAATAACTTGCACACGTGTTCAAAGTTAACAATTTTGCTCAATCAGGATTATAATTTAGTTGTTCACAACCAGACTTAGTTGGAGAATGAATCTTTGTATAAACGATCTTTTTTAAACTTTCTTAGGAAGATCGAGGTGCTTTTTTTTTTTTCTTTCAAATTTCCACCTTCATGTTCTTGGATCTGCAGTCTTTGCCCATGTGGCTATGCACCTTTTCTAGCCTTTGTACTGTCTTTCCATCCCGTAGGAAGGCATAGGCATCTTATCAGTCTTCAGCTTGTTTCTCATTTCATGCCTGTTTTTCCATCTCAGAAGATGGATACGGAACAAAATTATACTGCCTTGCCTAAATCATAGCTGCTGAATCCAATGATCGCCTTTCTTTTTTTTGCCTGTAGCTCTACCGCTGATTTTAAGTATAAAAGAGAGAAGCAGAATGCCATTCTACAGCCATCATATAGATTATGTCATGTGTCTGAATTATGCAAATTTATTTTGTACTGGGAACGATGTCACTCAAACTAATGCCCATACATCTATTTAATTTAAGAAAAAAGCAAGCAATACACCACTGGGTTTCAAAGAAGAAAGTAATATACTGGTTTCAATTTATAAAGACCATGTTTGCCATTCCAGCACCTCTTACCTGTTGCTGACTTTCTCCAAATAACAGGAGCATGTGAGATAGAAGTATTTCAATGTCCATTTGTTTTTCATCAAACAAGTCTCAGAGCTGAAAAAAAAGCAGAATCTAGCCTTTCATGGAAGAGAAACTGTTAGCAACTTGAAGGATTCCGGTTCTGGAATTTTCCCAGATGGAGTTCAGATTTATTAATTTCTTGGTCGTGCTCCAAAACCCATTTAAACGTACCTTATGCATATGAAAAGTAATTGGTTTAGGGATAAAAAGGACGGTAGAATATGACAGGCGTGGTGTAAGATACTCTCTAATGGCCTTTACTGATTGTCAGCTCTAAGGTAATATTCTGTTGCTATAAAACAATTCTTTGAAAAAGGCTATAAAACATCTGCAAAGCAACCGTATAGCATTGTTGCAATTCTATATCCAGGCCAATTGAGAGGTAAAGCAAAAATACTCTCAGAAATCAGAAGCTCCTGGATTGCTGCACCACCCTATAATGTTTCTCTAAGAAAAAATATTTTAAAATACTAATTTTTAAGGTGTTAGTACAGCCTGCTCATCTAATTTTTACTCTGCTACTGAATTTATGGAAGTTTTGCTTGTTTTTATAGGATTTAGACTTTACTGTTTCATCAATAATTATTTCTTTTTAACTAAATCTTGAAGTACTTTTCAGTTTGTTTATTTTTTAAATTCCCAACTTTAGCAAAATTCACACTAAGAACTGTGAGTTTTGTATCACTGAATACTTAGCAAAATAGTAAGATTTCACATTCTTATTTTAAAGAATTATGGCATGCACTTCTGCTTCTTTTTGTAGGATGGTAATTTTTTTCAAAGTACTAGACATATTCTTTATCTGAAATAATTACAATCAAATATAAAACAGGGATGCGTGTTTTGGAGAATAAAATAGGAAAGAAACACATGACTTACAAATCCCGTAATACTTTTATTTCTAGTATTTCATCCATCAGGCACTGAACTATGTGGATTTCAACACTGAAAAGCAATAAAAGATAGAAGACCTAGAGGAGTAGAGGAGTACCTCCTCTTCTTGCAAAGTATACAGCCTCTGCCTTTCCTGTGACTCTATCAAATAGTTGTATTTCAACCAAAGGTTTCAAAGGTCAGAATTAAAACTACTCGCTTTAGTACTTCCTGGAGAAATACCCAAGGTTCTCCCTTTGGCACTGGCCGAGGCATTTAATGAGGCATAGACTTAAGGATGGGAGTAGCTCCCAGATACAACTGAAATCAAGCCTATATTTCATCGCTTAACTGAACAGGTTTCTAAGGTAATGATGATGTACTTAGATTTGGAGTTTGGACAATTTAGATTTAGTCTGGTTTTGAGGTATTTGTACTGTGATACTATGGAACAGCCTATTTCAATACAGTTATTTAAAGTGTGTATCTTGTACTAATGGCTCACCTCTATATCCCAGTTTTAGAGATCACTGAAATGGAACCAGTGTCTCTCACTATTGTCTGTACAGAATTGTGATGTATTGTAAATAATTTTACAATGAAAAATATTGATATGAGGAATTCTATTTTTGTTGGCCATATGCTTATAATTTTTCAAGTGCTAGGACAACATATCTTGCATCTCACTTGTGCTTATTTTGAGAGATTGTTTGCTATGATGCAAAAAATAGAGCTGACACAACAATTTAAAATCAGTGACATGCCAGCAGTTTTACAACACACTGGGTCTAGGGTTGCCAAAAAAGCACAAAAAAGAAATGCCAGGCAGTGGTGAGATTTTCAAAGAGGGAAAGGCAGCTGTAGCTGGAAGCTTGCCAGAATACTTTCTTCAAAGGGGACTGCATAATGTCCTCGCATAGGCTGTTGTCCTTAGTGGCAGCATGTTGCAGGGAGCATGACTGACTCGGTAATCCATTTTCAGTTTACTGTGTCGTTTGTGCAGCCCATCAGTTTTCAAAAGTGACTGTGATTAAATAGAACTAAGACCAGGCTCTATGCCTTTTTTTATAGGTTTGTTCTGTTCATTGCGAACGTTTTTGATGCAAGACCTGTGACATAACAGGGAAACTATTCAAATTACAGTTTTCCTTTCCTTTTCTTAGGAACATGCTGAATTCCTCCAGTCGTGTACTCTGAAGTCTAGTTGTGTCATTGGTATTGTGTTTAGTAAGTTTTTATGAAAATATTTTGTAGTCTTGATTTTTGTATCAAACTGCTGGGGAAAAAGAGGAGATGTCTGGATCTGGCTCTCAGCAATCTAAAAGAATTATTTCACACCATCACTGAATTCAGTCTTTAGCACTCAGAAAACTCTGCAATAATGTCTGGTTTGGACAAGAAAGCTGAATTTCGTTTGCATGATTTTGAAGAGGGATCTGATCAAAAACAGCACTTACAAAAGAAGGCAAGTTAGCTGTGATTGAGAGGGCAATGAAAATGAAATGACGTATCAACAAGGTATTGTTTGCAGGAAATAACGGGTTATATACTGCACTGTTTCTGTATGGGAAAAAAAATATCATGAGACTGACCACAATCGTGGCTGGAGACAAGGGCTTAAATTATCCATTAGCAAGAGATTGATGGGTTGGTTTTGCTTTCAAGCAACACCATGCTGATCTCTTCCTTTTCCTCTCTAATTTATAGCAATGTACCTCTTAAATGTTGATTCTATGCTGGCTGGATGCCGTCCCAGGTCATGTAGTTGAAAAGCCATGGTGTATCATCGACAACTTATTTCTTCATTGTGGATGGCAGATATTGTCGACATACAGGTTATTTTCCTCCATATGAAGTAATAATGACTGCCCCCAAGACATTGCATAGGAATTGTGAAACTTAAGTTAGATTCAATAAGACAATTCAAAAAGAATTTTAAAAGAGGTTAATCATACCTAGGGTCAACCAGATTCATGTTCCGGATCTGATCATCTTTAGTGAACAGAAACAATCCCCCATGATGTGCTTCTGCTGTTTTGGAAGTACCTTTCATCACCTCTCTGGCTGACCACCCCAACAGCACCATGCACTTCCCCTTTTGGGACCACGTCTCTCAACCAGCAGAACGCTCAGAACAACAGTGGTTGCTGGTGGTCAGAAAAAAACAGAAGTTTTTTAATGGACCCCTACCAACAACCCAAAGCAACGTACACACTGAAAATATCTACACTTCTAAAACCTCAAGTATGAGGAAAACCTAGGAATGAAGAGAGTGCTCCAGCTAGTTCATGATTGCCATTAGATCTATTATCACTCGTTGTTGCCCACCCAGTTTTCACTGTGCACTTGACAATTTCTTATTAGTATTCATAGAACTACGTGCAAGAGTCAAAACCACAGATCACTAGGATATTTATTAGGAAATGAGACTCTTGAATAAGAAATGTGATTCAGACAATCTTCTAGCAATATATTATCTTGACCTCTGCATATGCTTTTGCCAATTTTATGACAGAGCAATGTTAAATTGAGTGGGTGGTGTAAGCTGGGAAGGATTATACAGGCCAGAGGGAACAGATCCTGTTACTGTTGCATTCCAGATATTTCCAATTTAAGGGTTTTCATAGGACAATAGTTTTTGAATAGTGCACACAGTACTTGTTTACAGGAGTTAGTGGACTTCAGTGAAACATATGTTCAACTTTCCCTCTTTTTTAATAAAGATTTTTGTTTCTTCATCCCAGTTTCTGTAAAGAGGCCCTAGATATGTGAAGTGAGTCATGCATAGGGTATGTGGGAAGACCCACATAGGGTGTGTGGGCATTTCTCCATCTGAGGCCTTTCAGAGCAGGTTCTTCCACAGGAGAAGTGTGGTGGGTTGTGGGGACAGAGGATGGTGAAAGGGAGCTGGCAGACATATATTCACATGGAATATATTAGGCACATTCCTGTTGCTCCTCTGGGTTTCCCCAATAGCTTGAAGCTCTGCATCTGACTCACTTGGTTTGATGACCTCTTATTGCCCCTCCTTTCGTGCTCTTGATGTTCCTTCTCCTTCATCATGTCTTCATCTGCCCACACAATTTGTTTCTGTAATGTGTTTCATCTTTCTGGTAGTTGAAGGCGATGTGCTTTCCACCCACTGTTCAGGCACTCTTAGTCCTTTCCCCTTGCTCTCCACTGTTTCCTCCACAGAATTTCAGCATATCGAGATGTTAATGGATAGCTATGCAGTGCTTTTATATTAAATACCTTACCACACGTGTGCCAGCTAATTCTTGAATTATCTTAGGGTGTGATTGTAAGTATTATAAACTGTAGTGGGCTTCCCTTTCACATTCTGAGTTGAACTCAGATGTTCCCAGATTCCTTCCATGCGTTTCTATTACTAGGCTTTTCTAAGAATACTGGATAAACTGGTAATCCTGCTCCACATCAAAACTGTGAAATGCATTTCAGAATGCCATTTGTAATTACGTTTGTCATTCCACAACATTTGGCATGCTGCTGCTGGTGGCCTGCTTGTTGACAAGTAACAGATTTTGTGACAGGCCACACAATATACCATAAAATACTGAGTATCAACACTGGGCAATCAATCAAACTGGCTTAATAATACAAAGAGATTATTATTTGAGGAATACTAAGTATTTTAGGACCCTACCCAGAGGTGAAGGTGGTTTTGCTAACTCACCCTGCTGTTAGACCAGCTAAGCTTACTGTTTTAATACAGGAGTATGAAAGACCTTCTGTGTTTCTATCTTGTCAAGGTAGGTAGGGGAAACCCTAAATAAGGGGACGAGGGACAAAAGTGGCTGGTCTAGCAATGAAAGAACACATCAAGCAGCCAAGCTCAGAAGGGAACTTGCACTTTGATTTATGCTTTGTAGCCACTGCTGTGTGTTTGCAAAAAAGACAGGGCCCAGGGAGGGAAATGTTTGGACTATATTCACTGTAAAAGCAGTGTGGGAACTAAGCACTTCTTTTGTTAAACCATTATTAAAGCAGGGTAGAAATTAGTTGCAGTCTCTTAGCTAAGCTTCCATACAACTAATGTAGCCCCAAAAGATAACATTTTTCAGGCAGCTAGCTGACGTGAGAGCCAGCAAGACATTCATTTTAATCAAAACTTTATTTTCAAAGATTGTGTATTTTATAATAATTATGTGCTAAGAACAGCTTCTTACACGATGAAAGTTCACCTGGCTCTTCTGAGTAGAATGTTTGAGAAACTTGAGTATGATGCTGTACTTGGAGTTGTGTCTAAATTAACCTGCATTGATTCCTTTTTGGAATGCTATTTTTGGAGTGCTGTCTATTCTCACACTGGCTTGTTTGAAGGTAAGCTTATACTATCTGCAATGCAGTAAATAGCTTTTTTGTAAGATGGTATGTGATTCTGGCCTTCTCAAGCAGTAAGTATTCAAAAGAAAGTTTTAACCTGAAAGTCGATTTGAAAAAAAAAAAAACACACAAAAAATGGTGGAAGGCACATGAATTTTAAGTTGGCGAGTGGTTCATTCTGTAGTCGTCTCTGTGGAGGGAAGAGAAGTGTTAACTGTGGAAGAAGATCACCATTAAGAAATAATGTCTGTCATTTCATCTGAACTGCAAATGTCCACAATGTTTTCATGTTGGATCATACTCTGACTCACTTTAAAATGGAGAGAAATGTACACACTGATGGGGAACTAGTCCAATCTTTGCTCTTAGCAGCAGTATGGAAATAACAGACACCTAATTGGCATCATTAGCTGCCTTGCCTTATTTTCCAAAGGTTATTAAGCAAGATCAACAGCTCTGAAGAAACAAGTTGGTCTTTGCTTATGCTACCATGAACACCTACTAAGTTATAGTAGGTGCAGCCAAGCCTTCCCGGATGACCAAGAGGCGGTGGTATTCTTCAGCTTTGGTGAAAGCAACTGGGTCTTTCAGGGGAAACTAGAGAAAAAAACCCCACTGCTTGTGGCAGCTGGAACAGAAGGAAAGAATGTCAGAGGTGAATGGCTGAGGGAGAGAGAAGGAAATGTCTGAAGTCTCCCAGGGAGCAATGCTTCAGGGCATGGTGGCCTACGTGTTTTTTCCTAGGTACCTGTAGCAGTTATCTGGGGCGATGTAGACAAGTTTGGCCTCATAGACTGCACTTCCTTCGCAGCTAGACCACTGCCTCCAGTAGTATTGGACAACATGAGGGTAGCCCTAGGAATCTTTGCTGCTAGTACTAGTTTTGGTAAAACGGCCTAGTGTGCCAGGGGAACGTGAATCAGACTGTGAGAGTGTGTACAGTATTTGAGGTACCAGTGCCCAGGTGCGCAACCCTTGCAGTTTTCCATTTTTCCTCTAACAATCCAAAAGCCATTGGACCACTTTGTAGGAACTAGAAACTTGGTTAAAGAGCCTGTGAGAGTTACTCTTGTTTAGCCAAGGATGTGTGACAGTTTCCAGAAGGAGGATGTGTATGTTGGGTCCAGTGCAAATTGCTACCCACTAATGTTGCTGTCTGTGGCAGTCTGGCCAAAGATGAATAGGCCCCAAATTCTCATTACAAGGCAGTCTTTTATATACCCCATCGTATTGTCCACACAAGGCCCCAGTGGTCTACTAGAGCCTTTATTATGATGTAGTAGAGTCCCTTCCATTAATATCTGTATAGTTCTTTGGGAAATGGTAGACATACACAGGCACAAAGATGTTAAGAGACGGGTGGTAAACCCACATGGAGCCCTCCTCCATGTGGCTGTAGCTGATACTGTAGGCAAAGAAAGCCCAGTGATGTGGAAACTGTTGGTTCAAGCCTGTAAATATGAGCCTGAATTCTGACACAGCTACTAAAAGAGAGAGAACTGTAGCTGAGAAGAACCTTTAATGACTCCGTTTAGACTCAGTCATAAACTTTAGACACAAAACAATTTCCTAGGGTTTTTTTCTTCATAGTTCTCTTTAACAGTATTCAAATAGAAGTTTTGGAGAATTGGTACGTTATGTTGGTAGCTGTCTAGCTTAAGATTTATGGTTCAAACCAAGCCCAGATAAATAATTGTCAGTGGTAGTTTCTGCCTGGCAGTGTCTTAATTTTAGATTCATTTAGAGGTGACCAAGAAAGAAGACATTTGTACCGGAGGAAGTCTGAATAGCTCAACATCTTTGTTCCAAATTTGACGGCAAGAACGAAGCACCAAGAGTACGTTTTTGCTTCTGTGCTTAACTACAATGAATTAGAGTTCTCAGTGAGAAGACCTTTATGAAATTTCAATTTTTATAAAAACACTGTGCATTAAATGATTTGAAAACTCAGCTCCTTAATTTAAAATATCCCTTTCTTATATTGGAATTAAGCAAAATGACATATCCTCATGGAATTTCTGCTACAGTTTTCAATTAAGTTAAAGTAATATCTCCTAAGGGGAAAAACAAGGTCTGACTCATTTATGGTACTTGCATGCTAGCCAAAATGCTGGGGTATTACAAAATTTTCAAAGAATATTATTTATTTTATATTTTTAAAGTAATTTTTATGCCAGCGTGAACCTGACTTAATAAAAGTTTGGCAGTTGGCATGGAAAAAAGTCTGTTCTATTGCAATTACATTCACTCAATATTATTAATATGTGCTAGCTTTGAATAGAAAGAACTCTTCAATGTTTTTTAAAGAAAGAGTTCTAAAAGTCTTTATTGGGATGCTAGCACTGTGAGGCAGGTATGTGCTTACTGTGACCTTGATGACACATGCCTAAAATCTGATTATTAAAATATTACTACTAGACCATCAGGTTTTTCATGAGTGTCTTAGATTCTCATCTCATTTACAAATGAGCACTGGCTGCCCTGTTACGCTAGTGTAGTGGTGTCTGCCTTTTCCTGAACTGCTGTGAAAACTGGCAGTGTATTTGTCCTTGCCGTTTCACTAGCCAGTCATCTGTTAATAGAGAAAACAGAGGTCAGGCCTGGGAAGGAACATAATAAAAGCCTGTAACAGGGACAGATATGGAGGTTGGGAATTGATAATTCTTTTAACTACACATTTGCATTTACATTGAAGCTTTATAAAAGGTTTCTTCCTATTATTTGATCTCAGGCTATGGGGTTACTTTGTTTCTTAAAAGGTCAAATTTTAGAACTTCTCCTTCATTGGCCGGTTAAGGGATTTACTTGTAAATATCCAGAAAACAGGCTCTCAAAGAATAAATGCTATCATTTTAAAAGCATTTCTTAAGCTGGAAAGTCAAAGAAAGAACAGAAGTCAAATCAGCACTACTGTAATCTCAGTAGTTAAGGTTCAGTTTTTCTAGCCTGACTCTTGAAGGTTTGTACTTACTTCTGTAAATGGCACAAATGAAACCAATACATGTCTGGCAACAAAAAATACAACTCTGAGTAAGTCACAGTTGGAGATTTAAATTTTTTTGTTTGCAGATCATGCAATAAAAAGCCATCTTTCTAGATTCCTTAAAGTCGTTGTCTCTTGTGGTTAGTAGGGGTACATTAATAATGTTTAGCAAGTATATATCGGAGAAGAAACTGTCAGAGCTAAAATAAAGTTTCATAAAGATCTCCGGTGAGAGGCCAGTGGAAAATTGGTTGCCATTTTGTGTCACTATTTTCTCACTTGGTTTTTTCTGTTTCCTTCATTGTGAACGCAGAGATTGTTTTCTTTAGTAGGCACAGGAGTTACCACTGCTTTTACTGGTTCAGCAATCCAGTATTAAAATTATCCCAAACCATTGTTATTAATAATTTCAAAGATTTGGGAGGTTTTTCATAGTATGTAACAGAAAAAGGAGCTCTCAGTATGTATTTTGGATGAACACAGGAGAGTGATTCACACTAAACCAGTTACTGAGTACACCTCTGGCATGATAGGCACTCAAGTTTAAGTCATCTTCTCAGTGAAACCATGAGGATCAGTTTGGGGTTCTTTCAGCCAAAGAGAGCTCCCATGCTACTAGAGCATAGAGGTGGTTTCTTTTTTCTCTGTCTTAATCAGTATTTGCTTTTTCCCAGTAGTTAGGAAGATCTGGGAAATCGAAGTTATGTTCTTGCTTCAAATTAAATAAAGCAAATTTGAGGTGCAAATTCCTTGCCTTAGATTTGGCTGGAAATTTCTGTCTGGCCAGGACAGAACTTCCTGGTGAAAGCTCTCTATGTTTCCATGAGCAATTGTTGTTTAGGTGCGTGAATATTCTAAATTAGAAAACCAAAATTTATGGGAGGTGAGGAGAAAGGAGAGGAGGAAAAAAAGAAATCCTGACTAGTTCTGTGCAATATTTATCTCTTGGTGTGATTATTTAGGGCATTTACCCTAGTGAGGCATGCTGCATTCTTCACCATGGCATCTCACTAGTCCTCATAGGAGATTGCACCCCACTTTGTGGGTCGCTTCCAGATGTGATAATTCAGAGAACATAACTTGGCCTGGCTACAGGAGTGGAGGAAAGAACTTTTAAATTTGCAAATCTCTAGCGTTTAAAAATCTGAACCTCTCTGCTGTGACTAAATGATTCCTGTAAAATACTGGTGGTGATAGTGGGGAAGAAGGTAGCAGTTCAGGCTTTCAGGGCAACCTGGATTTATACCTTGAAATAGCTACCGACACTTGGCAGTAACATTTGACATTTCAGTTAAATTGCTACTGACTTCTCATCTTAGTGCCAAAAATTCCAGAGTGCTTTCCCAAATGGAGATGAGGAAATTTACAGACTACTGTTCTTGGGACTTTTTTCTCCTTTAAGATTATGGGACAGGCTCTCATCACTTGTGGCCTCTTGATTAAAAGTAATTGGACTTTGGCAATTTTACTTTTCCTCTTTCTTGGACTGCTGGGTGTTTTGCATGCTTGCACGGGTTATCCGCTGGAGGTTAGCACAGTAGGTTATTTTGTTGCCTGGTGCCTGTACACCAGGGGTGGCCAAACTTTTTTGACGTGTTGGCTGCACAGTGATTTACAGATTAAGGCTCTGGTCTGCAACGGTGCCAGCAAGGCTGCTGTTCTCTCTTGCTGACACATTGCACTGCTTTAAGCCGCAAACTCTTTGCTTACCCTTTCAGTCTTATTATAGTTCTTATCCCACATTTCCTTTTGGCGCAAAACACTCCGTTATTTGTTATTTGTGCTGGGCTCCATTCCTATCTCTGTCTCAAGTAACTGGTGAAAGTGAGAGAGCAAATAGCAGGAGCTGGCTGTAGCCTACCTGTCCTGCAAAAGGGGCACGGAAGGGACCGTTTCTGCTGCAGTATGGCAAGTAAAACTTCGCCAGGTCTTGCCTTTGGGTTAGAGTGTGGCCGTCCATGAAGAGTTGTGTTTAAAACAGGTGGTCTTAAAGGAATGCATCTGTGTTTTTCTCTCAAAGATTGCATAGGTAGATGGGCTTACATTTAGCATAGCAAAAACCCAAAGAATTAAAAACCTCAAACGTGTGGAAGCACCGTCATCTCTGCGGGTGTACTGTTCAGTTTCTTGGAGGAAGACCTGTCATTATGAGAAAGCCTGAAATGAGAGGGAAAGTGTCTTACCATTTTTTTTCCTAGTTTTATTCAGTAAGTACTAAGAACAGTTTTACCAGTTAAAAGCAAAGGGTCCGTCTGATGTAGTAGTCTACTTTCAGCACAAGCAATTATTTAAACAGTATTGTGTGTTTGTCAGCCATAAGATAGTGACTAGGGAAGGGTAGGAACAGGAACAGTAGGAGCAGATGTGATCCCTCTAATACTTTTTCAGCTACCAATAATTTTTAGCTCAGGGGATTTCATGAGTCTGATGTGACTTGTCTATATAGTTGCCTGCAACGGATTTTTCTCTCAAATACTTATCCCAGTCTTCCTTTGAGTCCATGAAGACATTTTGCATTCAGATCCTTTGGCAAGGAGTTGTATAGAATTGCTACTCCCAGCATAAAAAATAACCTCTTTTTGGTTTTTTGTTTGATTGGTTTCTTTGAACCTGGCTCCTACTAACTTTTTTTTAACAACTAACTTACCTGACATTTGTGATTAAATATAAGCTGGCTTTTAATTTACTTTATTTTGATTGTCTTAAAGGCCTGTGGGCTGTGCTTATCATTACCATCATTTCTCTTGATAGTTTTACTTAATTTATCCTTAACCTTTCAGAGTGAATCTAAATTCAGGTATCCATGTAATGAAGGCAGAGTTTGTAGGAACGAATTAATGGATTTTTTAAAGTTTGATGATGCATATGGGGAAGAATTTCTTATTGAATCACTTCACCTCTTGCTGAAGGTGAATAGAGAGAATGCTGGTTCCAGATACCATTTTCTGTTCTTCTGAATGAAAAATGGGCAGGGTGGATGAGTATGGGCCCAGAATAGCCTGGTCAGGGCCATTAAGGCCCATTAGTGCATTCAGAGCCCTGCCGTATTGCAGGCACAGTATGGCTGAGGTACAAAACACTTTTGCAGAGGTAGCTTCCAAAGACATTTTTGTCTTAAGTGAATTAGGAAAGGGTGAACTGATTTAGAAAAACAAACAAACCCCGTCTGTTGTTTTAAAATGTTTACAGACTAATTCCAAGCCTTTTTCAAATGTTTGCATTGATTCAGAATTGTTTCTTTATTTTATTTTGCTCTGTCCCTTCTGTTTGGGTCTGTTGTACTGCTCTGGTGGTCTCATGTTGGTGGTAAGAAACAGTACAATATGTGTCACCATGTCTCAGCCTACCTCTGCTTCTTCAGTGTTCCTGCGGAGCTCCTAGGCTCTTTTAAGTTACTGCAGGAGCTGCAGTAAAGTTACTTAAGTGATTTAAGCATTATCAGCAGGACACACAGGTTTTAGGGAGCGTCTTCCACCCAGTGTGAATAATCAAATTCAACCTAAACTTTCCACTAGGTTGAAGTGTGTCTGGTTACAACCAGGAACAGGAACACCTCCTACAGCAAACAAAAGAAAAATCTCTTTGAAGTGTTGTCAGTGGCTCATTAGAAAGAAGGTGGTGGCAGCAGTTAGACAACGGAAGGCACCAACCTACAGTTGTGCTTATCGTTACATATTGAAGGTGAACAATAGTTTATATTTTTTAATTTCCTCTTGTGTATCCATCTGGTTGCATTAAGGTCTATAGAGAACTCTGGTGCAGTCCTAGACCTTCAAATAAAGGCCTAAACCGTTTTATAGAGTGAAGTTTACTCGATATTCTGTCTATCTCCATTAAAAGAAGGTCCCTGATTTAGCTTATCGTGTGACCAAAACCACAAAGAATCAGCAGATTAGTAGTAACTTTTGAACACATTAGAAAGGGACGTTCTCATCTTAAAAGTGACTGTGATGTAATTATATTTATTTGGAAATCCTATTTTATGAACAGTAACAAAAGAATTGGTTTTCAGGAGAATAGTTTGAAGATGTATCCACTGCATCTAATGTGCAGAGGTGTCTGAAATTCATCCAGGAGAACACGTGAGTGAACCAAATATCTGGAAGGCTAATAAAGACTCCAGGAGGTCCTGAAATTTAAAAGAAATACCAGAAGGACTGTAAACAATAAGTGTTTAACAAGTGCTGACTTAAAGCTACTGAAGATATAATAAGTTCAAATTTACTGTTAGGAATGATAAAGTGTAGAAGGTCTGGCTTTGATGTATGGCCAGAACCACCAGTATGATAATTCCTCCCACTTTGATGTGGGTACCTGGGCTACCGATTTTGGAATTCTCTGTGGTTTTAGTCAACCCAGTTTCTGCCAGGGCCAAAACTGGAGGGGAAGTGTGCTATCCATAAAAGCCAACCACAGAAAAAGTCAACCACAGGAAAACTAGTCAAATAACATTAAGAGTCTCAATTGAACCCATGAATGTCAATACACGTAGCATGAAATTACATCCTTGACATGATTTGTTGGGCCTAAGTGTTGTACTCTAACATGATTTGTAGCAAGTTTTTGTGAGTGAACCAAAAATGATGGCCTCTGACACATTGCTTAGTGTGCTCTTGATGAGCTAAGCTACCTAGAGCAACCATCTTAATGGAGGCTACTACCATCTTGACAGGAGAACAGTGGTTATGGTTCCCATCCTTTCTCTTTGATTATTATTTCTTTGGAGCTATGGTGGGCCACAAGAAGTAATGCAAAAAAAAAAATTGTTCTAAAAATGTGTGCTTTGCGGCATTGTCATTTACAAGTTTCCACAGAAGTCATTCTTGAAACATACAGCGCACTAAGAAAGTTGGCGTAGGCTTTCTTATACAAGTGTGTGTTCATGGATACTAGTCAGAGGAATTGTGAGTCCTGAGTAGCTGTATCATTTAAAATGCAATATGGTAAATTAAAGATCATTCAATAATACCTACATGAAACTGCATCAGAACTGGCAGTTACAGCTAAAGAAAGAGAATCCATAATCATAATTGAAAGTTCTCTGAAATCACCATCTTGGTGTGCAGCAGCCGCCAAAAAAAGCCAATAAGTTGCTGGCATTATCAGGAAGGGTACTGAGAACAGGGCAGAGAGCCTAATTATGTAAACCCCTGATGCACCCATGTACCGAGTACTGTGTGTACTTCTGATTTCTGCATTTCAAGAGGAGATAGTGGAGGTAAAGAAGGTTCATAGAGGGACAACTTAAATGATAATGGGGATGGAACATCTGCCTTATGAAGAGCAACTGAAACAGCTAGTACTGTTCAGTTTGAAACGGAGAAAGCTGGAAAGGATTAGCATCAAGGTTTACAAAGAAGTGAAAGTGGTAGACAAGATGAATGCAAAACGTAAATTAGCCGCTAACATGACAGTGTTAGAAATAGGAGGCACATGTTGAAAGTAACGAGAGAGCCATTTAAAACAGATAATCCTTTCTTACAAGGCAGATAGCTAATTTTGGTGTTCCTCCCAAAAACTGTGGAGACAGTATCAGTGGGTTCAAAAGGGTTTAAATTAATCCATGAACATCTGGTCCATAAACAGACACTAAATAAAATAGGCAGGGAGGGACTGTTTGACATCCCTAATCTGGAGATTTTGATTGTTGGAGAACAGAGGACTGACTCTAGGTAAAGACCAGGCTTGTGTGTTCTCCCTAGTTGGCATCTCCTGTTGCCGCTGTTCAGCATCCCAGGCTAAGATGGACCATGGGTCTGACCCAGTATGGCATTCCCTGTGTTCTTTTATTTGTAAATGTAAATGTCAGTAATCAATGATGGGAAACCTGCGATGATGCATTAGAAGTTGTAGGCACTGCACTAACTGTGGTTGAATTACATATTTCTCCAAATTAATTCAACAAGGAAGTTAGATTACTAACCAAAATGCTCCTTATATATCAAATAACTGAAGTTGAAAGGAGTTTTCAGAAGAATTCATGACACTACATGGCAATTACTGATATTATGTATATATTTGCTATAGAAGGTTGGTAATTTGCAGCAAGTAAGTTGCTCCCATTGCATCCACTTACCACTTTTAGCTGCTTTTTTGTTATTATGGTTATGTTACTCTCAAGTACAGAAGAGAAAAATGCTCACAGAATAACAGAATAGTTTTGATTGTTCTTGCAGTTCCGAAGTTGCAGGGGAAAAAATGTTTGCTTATTTGAACTCCTAACCTTCTGCTCTGGAATGCTTGCATCAGAGTGTTTCATGGGTATTCTGGCTACAGACATATCAGAAATATCACTGAGAGAGTCTCTTTTGCAGATACTTGATACTTCCACTTCCAGCTGAGATCAGAAAGTGTGGAGAAGTGTGATTTTTTGCTTGTTCATTTCAGCTAACCAAACTCTGAAAGTTTGGAAACAAAACCTGGTTTTCACTCAGCTTTGTGGCATTAGAAGAACTGGCATTATGCATATTTTCAAGTTCCAGTCCTGGTAATGCTCGAGTTTTAGCATTTTTCTTTTATCCAAACTAATTTGTCAGTCTTTGGTAATGGTGACCTACAATAGCCTTATGTGGTGTACTAAATAACAGAAAAACATATCTGCTGGCTTTTATATTTGTAAATGGTTTGTGGAATTTTTGTAAGAGAGTAATTTGAAAGATGTTTTTACAATTCAGCCAGTAATTGCCAGCATGACATCTTTGTCTGTTAGAAGGAACTTCTTTGACTTCATGGGTTTTGTACTGGACTTAAAATAAGCAAACTAAATTTTAATTGATAAAGACTAGCTTACTTCATCTCCAAGTGCTCCATAGAAAGCTTGTGAACTAAATATCACAGACAGAGTTTGGGGATGGTAGATGTGGACGTTATGATATTATCCAATCATTATTGCCCAATATCTTATGAGTATCTTTCTAAAAGATATGCTGTGATGTGAATATCTTTTCAAAAAGTATGTGCTGTGGAAATAATGAAATTGATCATACTGCATGTTGCCTTATGGCAGTGCTTGCCTTGTAGTACTCCTGGAGTTCTCTGATCATGATATGCAAAAGCCTGACTTGACTTCATTACTAAAATGCACATATTTTTAATATTGAGCTTCATCATCCTATCTTCTAATTTATTGAAGTATTTCTTAGAATGTTTCCAGGGATAGAGCATCTGCCACCATCTACCTCCTCTCTGGGTTCTTCTTCATGAGAAGCAAAAGGAGCAAGTTGAACAGTAGGAAGCGCAAGAGCCATTTCTGCCCGTCTAGTTGCTGGCTCTGCAGATTTTTTAAGTTGCTACAGGATCTCTCCACTATATGCAAGAAATAAGTTTCTAATTTAAGCACTTCTGTATCTAAATTTTCCGTTTGAGGTTTCTACTAGGGAAGTAGTTCCCAAAAAGCAGCAAGTTAGCTTTGCTTCTGTGCTAATTTAAAAGAGGAGAGTTGGGGCTTTTGTGGGAAAAAATAATTTGAAGGCATTAAAAGAAGAGTAGTTATTTAGTAGCATAACAATAATGAAAAGACATGATTCTTTTCTTTCCTGCTAAAAGAAGCTCTTAAAAAAATCCAGTTACAAGAAATTGTGATTTCCTTCTTCTGATGGAGCATGGCATTAAGTTGCCCATTAAAATGTGGAGTGATTCTTGATCACAACCTTTTCACGCCTTGACACAGAAAGCAGAAATTTGTTTTACGTGGTACTTTGACAAGCCAGTGTTTAAAATATTTTTATTTGGTTTGTATACTAAGATCATTTTCAAAGAAAGTTGGTGAGTTTTCTCTCTCAGCTGGACTATCATCCACAGGTTTTTTTCCCCCTTTTTCGAGTACTCCGGCAGAGTGCTGATCTGCCTGGAGGTTATCCACTACATGCCTGAAAGAGATTAAGGTAGTCTGCAGGGGTGGGAGATATTTCATCAGAATTTATTACTGTTCAAAGCCACCATAATGGTTTCCGCTTAAGTCTTTAGTGTTCAAACCCATGAAAATTGCTAATACCGTGACAAGTTAAAAATGTTGTAGGTGTTTTTCATGCAGTATTCGAAGAGAGACCACAAAGAACCAGCAGCTGAAAACTCAGCTCAGTTGCCTTTAGTCTTCTGCCATGTTGAAGCCAGGTCATAATTTGTGTTGTGCACCACGGAGGTAAACTATGGGTCTACATACCTTCTGCTGCTGTCAGTTAGCATAGCTTAACTTAACTTAGTGGGCTTTCTCAGTTTTTCAGCACATAAGGGCATGGCTTAATACGAGATATGAAGGAGCTCAGGAAAGCAACCCGATTACAAGATTTTGAGCAATGATTTATTTTTAAAAAAAAAGAAAGCAACTTTAAAAAAAACAAAACGCAAAACATTAGAAATCAAAGGGCTCTGCTTTCTTAGCAAACATGACACAGATAGCTGTTACATTCATCTCACCATTAAATGTTTGTACTTTGCCTTTAGGGGTGTGCTCCAGCTTCTTATACCACTTCCTGAGCATACTAACCAGATGTAAAAGGTATTTAAGCTTTTATTAAACAGTACAGTAAAAAACTCTGGAAAGGCCACAGTAGTGCTGACTTTGTTTTGATGTAAACACCTTAGTTCCTCTCGCCTCCAACGGGAACAGTCCAAGATAACGATGTAAAATACACTTGGGAAGTTGCAGATAAGGTATGAGAGATTCTATGGATTTAAATAAATAGGCCATTTCTATTTTGGCCATTGTTTTTAAAAGATTCTGCAGGCAGTTGTTTAGTTAAAAGGGAGTGTACTGATAATTCCTGGAATTAAGAAGTAAGGACACCCACCCCCCCCTTCATGCAAGTTTGTAGGTGTTTTTTAATTTACAAGCTAATATTCATTCAACAAGTTTAACAGGAAAGAAAAAAAAACTTCAAAAAGTTTCACAGCAACAGGAGTCACCACTGCCATACCATGTGTCAAATTATGATAAACACAATCATGTCCAGTGATATAGTAACAAATGTCTCCTGATGTGTCATCTTCAAGGAGCAGACAATTTGCAACTGGATCTTTTTCATTCCTGTCTGTTGTTGCCAGTTTCAAAAGTATGAACTCATTGAAACCAATTTTAGGAACAGGTACAGAAACCTGTGAAAATCAAGCCACTTTCAATTATCTTCTAAACAGGGATGTAGAAACCAAGGAACTGAGGTTGAAGGCTGTAATAAGGACAATAAATCAAAAATATTTATATAATTTTTTAAAAGAGGTTTTTATATTAGGTTCCACCTACTTTGCCATCTTATCCAGAAAAAACAAGTAGTGCTACTATCGATTTAAACATGTGAAGAAGTCTCTTTCGAATCTAAAAAAAATCCATTGCCTTGTACACTGAATATGATAGTGATAAAAACACGTGGTGCAGCATATGAAGAAGCTCATGGGTATAATTTGGCAAGATCTGAGTTCCTATAGTTCCTGGAATTTAAAGATTCTCATACTTGACAAGTTGCCTTTCACTTAGAGCAAATGGATCTTCCACTACAAAGAGGTATTCCTTTGCTTATAGGTATGTTTTTAGCCTCAGTCTGGTTTTCCTTGAATGAATCAAATTGCATAGTTGTGGTGTAAAATTTTAACATGTTCTAGTATCTTCCTTTCCTGACATAACAAAGCTATTAGTCTTTCTGGGTTATTTGAAAATATTTAGCAGTGGAGCAGTCTCTCACACAGCCTCTCTTGCATAAGTACACGGAGGAGTGACTTTCACAGCGTTGGAAGTACTCCTTTGAGACAGGTTTTCCGGAGAGATGTTACGTGGGTGCATGTGTCTCCAGGACCATTGTAACTCCAGAAGGTAGCGAGAGTACAGGATCACTGTCGTGCCCTTCTGTTTAGAACCCCTTTCACAAGAATACTGAGCAAGCTGCTGGACTAGGTATGGCACTCTCTGGAATGCTGTAAGATCTCCACATTAAATTTGAGCCAAACAATCAGTAAATATAGATGTATGTGGTGATATTGATACCCAAACACAGGCATATTTATGTTGTTCAGTAGTTGCATGAATCTCACAAAGATAATACAAATCCTGCTTGGGAGAGAGGGCTTCTTATTTGCGTTTTGCATGCAGTCTTTCATGGACTGAACCATTACAACGAACTGTTGATCTGAAGTTGAATTAATAGTTCCGTGAGATATCCTGCTTGGCATCAATTGTTTGTTGAAGAAGTAGGAATTTGTCAACAGAGGACCCATCTTTTTCTTTGTACTTACTCCCCTGTGTCTGCCTGATACAAACACTTTCCAGAGGCAGTTCCTACACATTGCAGTTAGGGTGAGCAGTAAGCTGCAATCCTTTCTACTTGAAGGAATCCTCACACAGTTTCCAGCGTTCTGCTGAAGATTATGTCACTTTAACATAGAGTAGAGAACACTTTTCTATTAACGTTTACTGTTGTTCTGACTGAAATACCGCTTTGGAATGTCCAGCTCAAGAAAGTGAAATAAAGTTCACTCAGTGTTGCAGGCTAATGCAATCCCTACATTGGATTCTTCTGTCTAAATGAAGTTTTGCCTTTATGACTCATGTTCTTTAAATTCTTATGTTCTTGTCAAGACTAAAATAATTTGTGATTATATGCATATTTTTATAAACCTGTTTTATAAATGTACCCAAAGATGTAAAGCAGAATCTTTCTGAAAGTTCTTAAAGAACCCATGGGACATTTTCCAAAGATAGCTCCAGCTTCCATTTGCCTTGCTCATACAAATGACATTTGCATCAAAAAGATGATAGAATGGAGTGAACAAACTTTGAGGCTATAAAATTTACAAACTCAGGAAATTGTAATTTCGTTGCCAAGTTTACGACAAAGTTCCTATAGTTTTAGTGGTGCCAAGATTTCATCCTCTTCTGCTTCCTAGAGGAGCTGGGCAAACCTTTTCTTTTAGGACATTGACAGAATAAGCCCCTCTTAAATTCAGGATGTTAAAAGCTTAGGGTTTCTAAGGTTGGCTCTGGATCCAGCTTTTGCACAAGTTCAGAGGGTTGTCTCTGAAGTTCTGATTTAAGGTCATGTCTGCTTATAATTTAACTGTGTAGTAATAACTATAATACTTTAAGGGACACTTTAAAGGGCTTAGGAAAGAGAGCAGAGCAATAATTGCTGGTTTGTCTTTCATGATAGTTAACAATGATAAAACAGTTTCATCACTGATCAATAATAGTGAAGAATATTATGCTGAATCAGTGAAAATGGAGTGTGTTTGGTGGGTTGCGGGGTGGTTTTGGCCAATAAAATTTTCTTGAGACATGGGTGTCAAAATTTAATATCTCTATATATGTATATAGGATTGTAGAATATTTTAGGTCTGAATGTTGTCTGGTCCAGTCCCCTGCTCTAATCAGGGCCAGCTTCTATGTTGTGTCAGGTTGCTCCATGCCTTGCCTAGTAAAGCTTTGGATACATCTGAGGATGG
>NW_009611309.1:20404-132561 GCF_000690535.1 Cariama cristata
TTCCCAGCCTCTCTAAGCAGCTTGTTTCCTGCATAGCCGCCTTTTTTTCCAACATTTTTTTGACTTCAGAGTTTCACGATCTTTTGTTTTGCTCTACATTTCTGCAAAGAGCCTGACCGTCTCTATCTAGCTGCCCACCAGGTAGCTGAACAATAGAAACCCAAAGACTTGTCTTCAGAGACTCAGCTCTCAACCTCGCCTCTTACGCCATTTACTCCAGACCAGTTTAGCGGTCGTCCTCTGGAGGACTCATTCCAGTTTGTCAGCTTCTCTTTTACTGGGGGCCATGGACTGCATCTGAAGCCTCTGTAAACTGTTCAATAGAAAAAAAGATACTTTCTGCATTGATAGCCTTTAAAATAGGACTTTTCATCATCAGTTGTAAAATTCCCTCCATGAGATTATTTTTTTATTCCCATTTAAGAAATAACTAAACACAAGTACTTAACTATATAAAGGTTGCTAATCAGGATAATGGCAGATCTGAAATTAAGTCAGAAGTCCTGCTGCTTATTTTCCTGTCCAACAGCTAAGTAAAATTATTTATTTTCTTTTTTGGTCCCTGAAAACCTGTCTCAGTGTCCTTGTATTTCTATTTAAGGAAATTCAGAGTCATCTACATAAATTCTATTTTATGGCATCTCTGTTATTTTCGAGGTTTCTTTCGGCATTTGACTTCTTTTCTCTTAGTACTACTAAAAAGAGGCTAACTTTTACTCCCTCATAGCATTCAGCTTGTTTTCCTTTAGGTATACCTTCTTCGCTTCTTAATGTGGAAAACTTTTCTCCTTCTGATTCACTTTCCTGTGTACAGCATTCAAGACATGCTGCACCCACAAGCAGGCTCATGGTGAACCACAGAACTTAGGGAATTATAAGTCACATGTAAAGCCTAAATAAATCATTTTTCAGTGAACGGAGGTCCTCTCCTTCACTGCAGTCCCAAAGAGATAAGATGCGGTGCTAAGGAAGACCCCAGTACTACTTGTTGGCTTTAGGAGGTTCGTTTCAATAGGGGTTGGCTATATTAAAGAGCCATTTACGCTTTGTTGTCAAGGAGAACTTGCCAGGGGACCTAAAGGGTCATTAGCCTCCACTTAGCACCATACAGTGTAGCAGATGCTTCATGACCTGTGACAAGGAAAGGCTTTAATGGTGTGTCAAGGAATCCCTGCCTCATCACTTTATTTTTTACTAATCTGTTGCTGTCTAGCAATGAGTTGCCGTTTTATCGATAGGTGGGCTTTTACTTATGTGTGCCAGTGCTGACAGTAGGAGGAAATTAAAGAAGCATTGGCGGTGACATTGCATATTTTACTCCTGCTTTTAGTAACTCATCCTTCTAGGTAGAGTGAATTGGTCTTTGGACAAAAATTAAACCCAGAAATGTAAATTCCTTGAGCTTTTAAAATCCCATTTGGTTTGATAATTGTGAGTGTAGACAAGCCAGCCATTTATTTTAGAAAATACTCAAGAATTTCAAGGAGCAATATAATTATCAGCTTTGTTTGTGCACTGTAGTTACTGAAGTGTTATGATCCACAAGTATCAGAAGTGACCTACGTGCACTTTTAGGACTCTTCCTCAAAAACAACGTGCATGGCGTCTCAGGAATAGAAGGATAGAGAGTAGTGCCTGAGGTACTTTTACAGAGAATGTTCCTTTGCAGTTGTAGTCTTTTGTGATTCCTTACATTTCAAATACACATAGCATGTGATCTGAGGAAATACAAACTACAGCACAGATTGCCTGAAGGGATTGTAGGTGAAGTTTTAAAAACACCAAAAATGCCAACAGAAAGGAAGCCCTTTGAACGAGGTTGGCTGGGTAGTCAGTACGTGGCCATCTCAGGTTTTACTTGGTAAACAGGACAATTTTGTAAGAGTTTGTTTGAATTTAGCCACTCTTTTAACCATCACGGTGGCCCTACAATGTGATTTTCCTTCCTCTCTCTTATTTAGACAACTGTGTCTTCAGTGCTATATAAATCATCTGAATTAATCTGAGAAGTGAAGGTTTCCAAGTAAGAGCGGCCACACCCTGAGGGCATGGCATGTGAGACAGAATGCCTTCTATTTTAGGAATTCTTCCTTTCATCCAGAGAAAATCCCTCAAAAAGTCATGCCTAGCCATCAGGACCCCCTGGATAAATGGCAATTTATTATGTTATCTTGACACTAAAAAATACTAATCTCCCTTCTAACTGTGGTTATGAAGTGGCTAGTGGTACTTTGTGTTCAGGGTGGACAAATGGATTTCACTACCACCCAACAGGTAAGGAAATCCTTTATCCCAAGGAGAATATCTCTGCCTGTTTCTCACTTGCTCCTTTTGAAGGAGGTAAGTTTAATAGTATTTACACGGTGAGAGAATGGAAACCTCTCAGAGAAAAAAAAAGGAGCAACAAAGTAAACTGAGATTAAAATTCCCACTCAGGGAACATTTTTTTTAGGATCACTGGGATTTTACTTGAACAAGATTTTCAAGATTACTGATACCTCGGTCTGACTCTTTCTGACGAGAAATCTTTGCATAGGTGTCAAGCAGTGCATGTGTTGAGAGCCCAACAAGGCCAATTTGTATTCAATCAGCTGCATGCGTACTGCCCAGATAGTTTGTGCAGATGCAGACCAGGTCTACAGCTAAGGCTTCCTTTCTCTTCTGGCCATCTGTAAATCTCTGACAAATCATCAGAGTCCAGTTTGTTTGCCCAGGCAAAATTTACAGCTGGAAAAAGGATGTCATGGCTGGGAGAACTAAAATGTACAATATCTCAGCTTTAGTTTCAACGTAGGAAAATAAAACAGAAATCAGCACCAATTTTTTACAGACACTGGAGTGGCTATTGTACCACAAAACAGTGAACTAATGGAAAGTCATTCCATTTTTCTTTGAAAAGATCTGTTTCTTTTGAACTATCTTTCTTTACAAAATCTAATTCAGCCTACCTGAAAAGTGCTTACAATTCATGGTACATTCTCCTACCTCAAGGCTCCCCATCATTTTTAGCGTGGCTCACATCAAAACATAGAGATGGTCCGACATGGTACTTCTTTACATGGTTGCAATCACACAAGGTATCTTTCATCTGCCTCGACATCCGAGTGGGACCCACCCGTGTGCAAACAGGATCTTCTGTTTTAACAGCATTTAACTGTGGTTTGGTAGATAGAAATGGTGAGGGGGTAGAGCTGTGTTACTCAGCAGAATTTTTGTGACCCGTGAAGTAAAGATCTGTGAATTAACAGTGCTCACGAACCAAACTTTGGAATCTATCAGGATAGTTCTATCAGAGTTATATTTTTCATAGTCTTTTTTTTTGAGGGCATGGGGGCACCTGACAACTCCAAAATGAATTGTCTAAAATGAGGCCCGAAAGCACACTGAAACAGAGTGCTTCTATGTCGATGTATTACTTAGTTAAGAGGTGCATTGTACTCTCATTCATTTTGACATACATACATTTAAATATCTTGAAGTCTGAAGTGTATGAATATATAAAGTGTCGTTGGATGCATCAAAGGGGGGTTTCCTAACATATGCTTTCCAAGTAATATACCTTTATGAAGTAGAGTAATTTTAAGGCAATTATATCTTTCTCATAGAAGGGATCACTGAAGTTACTCATGTCACTGCCTGTTATTCTTGTCTCAATAAAATGGCTTTGTTTTAAAAACAGGCAAAAATAAAATTAAAAGAGCAATGGATCCTTACTTGTTCTTGAACTATCCAGCTACTCATAATCTCACTGAAAGGTCCGTTATGTATCATTTTAGGAGTGGGAAGTCAAATAGACGTATCACCTCAAGAATTAGAACTTTTAGGACATTTTTGCAAGTTTCCTCACATAAATTTGCCTCAATCCCATCCTCACCCTGTTTTTATTCCAGTTCTGGAGTGAAATTCTAGCCTGGGTAAAACAAGTGGTTTTACTGCTTAATTCACTGGTGTCAAGACTCAGCTGTTATCACTTGACCCAAGACTGTCTTTCTCTAGAGTTGTTCTGTGATGGAGGCGAGTGTTCACAACGAAGCAGTACAGATCCAGTGATTTATTATAAGGTTCTGATGGAGGACAGTAGCTTCTTGCAAATACAGATACTTCTTAATAACAAGAAACACTATATGTGAAAGAAATGGAGGAGCCATTCTCGTTGTAGGAATCTGTAACATAATTAGAAGGAAGAAAATCTGCTCTGTAGAGAAGCATCAACAAAGAGAGGAAAAATCAATAAATCAAAAGGTAATGGGATCTGAACAGGCTACGGAGTCATATCTAACAACTGCCAGCAATGGAATGCTTGAGAATAATATTGTAGCTGTTACCTGGTAAATCGTAAGAAATCTGAGAAATGAAAAGATGGAAATGTAGCAGCTCGGAGCAGTGCCAAGCGCCATATTGTGTGTGTCTGCCTAAACAAGGAAAATGTAGAACACTAATCCATTAAAAGCTCCCATAATGGTAATAACCTAAATTAGAGCAAAGATTTCTGAACTTTGGCGTAAACCCTGGAGCCTAGTAGATCTCAGAATACGAGAATGGGCTTGAGCTGCAAACTGAGCATCCAGGCTTTGAACACATGATTTTTCTGGACCACCTCCATTTCAGCTATTAGAGTAACGTGCAGGAAGCAGAGAATAGATCCCCGTAGAATAACATTCACTGGTGAAGCAAAAGCAAAGTCAAAGGAGATGTATTCTGTATTTTCCTCCTCTGCGGCCTCCCACCGTAGAAGAAAACAGGGAGAAAGCATGGCTGGTACTCCATCCAGCTGACAGAAAGTCCCCAGGGTGTGTCATCTGATGACATATGTTTTCTTATTACCTAGGGTTTTAGCTTTTGTTTGGGTTTGATGATTTTTTTATTTGTTTGCTTTTTGCTCTGGAATGCGCAAGGAATTTTGAAACTGTTTTAAAGAAGAGGGGGGGAGTACAATTTGAATTATCTGGATTTTTCTTTTCTCTTTGCAAGAAAGCCTATGGAATTTGGCATCTTAACCCAGCCTCGCCTGATGTGATCGCAGACACAGTCAAATTTTTATTAAAATGTTTTGAATCTTTCAAACATGATATTGATAACTGAAATGGAGCGAAGAGACAGTAGCATCTGGTTTTAATGAATGTGGTCTGCTTATACTTGAAAGCAAAACCATGCAGGAAAAGACTGGAAATTCTTGTTCAGAGAATCAAAGTGCAGTAGTGTTTTTCAATACCTGACATCTGTATGCTTAGAATGACCTGGGTGACTTCACTCAACCAATTGTTCATATTTTTTAGATTAAAATGCCATATTTGGATCTGAAATATATTTGGTGCTTTTTTTTTTTAGCCTGTTGTGTACTTCTTTCCACTCCTACAATCTTAACAAAGCTCTTTGCTTTGAGCTCTATCATATATTTTCAACTTGGCGACCTTCTTCAATGTAGCATATATCAAACTATTTTTATGTAGAAGTGTGTGTTCCCATTACTATACTGTAGTCTAGACAAATAGGGCAACCTTTGTGGAGATATTTTTCTCCTATGTGTATTAACATCTGAAAGAACAGAATTACCTGAAAGAGCCCCCTAAAGTGCAGACCCATATAAAAGCCGACTTAAGACATACCCTGTCTTTCAGGGGAAGAAGGAGAGGGCATTGTCAAAACAGATTCTGCAAGAGGCTTCCTTGCCCCACTACCTTCAGCTCAGGTTTGTTAGCAGGATTTCAGCCCAGGCTCTTCATGGACATGCTGCCCACCGTTACAGTTTTAATGCCTTCTAGCAGAGTAGTAGTCATAGAATATACTAATGCAGCTTCTGCATCTTTTCTAGGAACTCATATTGCTTATGTGAGGTGGATAACTCCTTTGGAAATGCAGCTAGAGATCTGTTTAGGTTTTGTGCTTTGAGTTCTGCCCAGTCAAGATGATGATGAATTTTTACTGCTTTCTCTGTCCCTGTCTTCACAGCCTAATACTCTGTCTCTTGGATTCAGAGAAACAGTCACTGAGGTGCCCAGCACAACAACGTAAGGCTGTGAATAGTCACAAGAAAGATGTAGTGGACACTTTTCATACCACAGAGAAGCTTCATGCACGGTAAATGCATCTAACTGTGAAGAACACACCATGTACTTGAAAATGGTAGTTTAAATTCCATTTATTCCACTTATTCCGTTCCACCTATTGTAGCATAGTATCGTCCTTATATTAGTATTTACATTAAGAGTAAAGGTTTGGAAAAGAAGAAATGCTTTTGACCATAAGCACCTACCTATTGTCTATATTTTGAAGTTTTAACTCAGTTTTTCGCATGAAAGGCAGAGGATAAGTGCCCCAATTAGTTAGCAGTATCTACATTCCTGAAGTTTTCAGCTTTTAAAGCTGTAGTGAAAGTGGCTTTCAGTTACCACTAATAGCTTCTTTGAATCCTTTTGTTGTAATCCCAAAGCTGAGAAATCAATGAAGTTGGCCAGTTTGATTAAATAGTTTTCTTAAGTCAAACTATTGTAAAGTTAGCCTTTAAAAACAAATATGCTGCATTGCCTTTGACCATTTACAGTTTTTCTTTGGCTCCACCAAGCATGTGGATGTCTAATCAGGGGATTATCAAGTAGACTAGAGAAATATAACAAAGTTCTGTGCTCTGGTAAATATTTGTATAGCACAAGCCTGGAGAAGGTCCATGTTATATTTTACTGTTGATAATTTAATAACTCTATGGCACGCCTGAAATTGTACAGTAAATGTCAGGATGTGTCAAATGAGGTATCCCGTAAAATATAATAAGCTCATACTTCAGATGAGGTGAATGCATGGGTAGGTAACACTGTCATTGGAAAATGCGTTTTGCAAATGATGTTTAGGGCATTTATTTAAATTTTGCCAGGAAATAAAGTGAGCGATAGCCATCCAGCTTATAGTTAATAACAATGACAAAGTAAGTGACAAACAGAGTAACTCATGCAGAAATAGTGCGGTCTATCAAATGATCATGAGACCAACCAGCAGATTTCATAGAACAGTCAAACGATCTGTGATTTCCTCTTGCTACAGAAAATAGACTATAGTGTAAACAATTGATTAAATGAACTGAATCCGTGTTGCTTGTGTTTAAGGGGCAGCATACAGCATGCTGTCTGCCACAGTAGTTTGTTTGCACTGAAATTAAGCAATAATGATTGAGGCACAGAGCATTTCCTGGGGATTAATGACCGGCTGAGAGGAGTTGATGGCCCAAAGAACAGCTCCTGGCCATTAACCCCAGCCAGTCATTAATCCAAAGGAAATGCCCTGCCCCAAGATCTTTATTACTCTTAGAAAATGAAAACGAAGAAAAACAAACCCGTAAGGACCTAGGTATTTGTTCTGGGTGGTGAAGTTTCAAATCGTGTTGTGTGTGCAGATTTTGATAAAACAAATACCTTACCAGTTATTTAGCTGGAGCGCTTGGTTCTCTCTAAAGCATCTTGATATCATCTAGACCTACAGAGTTGACAAGAGGCTAACTGGAGAAACATGATCTTGTTTTCACCTTTATTAATCTTTTTCTCGGTACGGAATGCAACTTACATTTAATTCTAATGTGATTTAAGTAAGGTGACTGTATACTTTAAATAAGTATCTTTAAGTAGTCTGTATTGTGTTAAGTATTTAGAGTAAGTGCTGGCAGAGCACCAAACAGACCTAGACACTGCTCGTGTTGCATTTAAACTCTTGTTTTCCTACTTTTGGAAGCAATGGACCATCGATACCTTTATAAACAAAAATAGTTGTAAATGTGAAAAGTACACAAGAGATTATAATTTAGAAAGTATATGGGTTAGATTTCCTGAGGTGAATTGCAGACTGAGTTCTTGGGTGTTTGTTGTTTCCTCTGTATTTTCCTGAGCTGAAGAGCACTTCAGAAAATTAAAAAATTATGGCTGTTCTTCAAATATAAATTTACTCTCTACTGTGAAGCGGGATAACCTCTGCTTTAGAACCTTTAGGAATTCTGTAAAACTTTTTTCAGAAAACATACGAACTATTGATATGTATACTATAGTGATATGTATTCACTAAGTAAATTGATCCGATGTTAACATAAAAACGTGAACTTAATTTATTCATTGTAAATGAATAAATGTCTGTAAGACAGAAATTTTGCTTTCTAGACTATGCTATCATTAAGATTAGATTGTCTAGTTTATTCTTCATGCTTGTAGCATGGGTGGATTTGGGGAACTTAGTTCGGTTGGGACTGATCAGACTTAATGGTCTACCTCTAGCCACCCCTAAAGGGAGGAGAGAGGCTAGATTAGAAGTTGTAATGAGACAGCTTAGTTTCATGTCATATAGCAACCTGTATAGGCCAGAGATTTGCTCTACAATTTTCAATTTTTTGTGGAGATATGCTATAACAGAACTGAATATGGGAGGATTTTTTGTCTTGTTTTATTAAAAGGCAGATTTACTTAGTCCATTTAGTTAATAACACATAGCTAATACAAATTAAAATCTCTGTATAGGTGAATGTTAAGAGTTTGGCAGCAATTAAAGGAAAATGAATTGATGAAAACAAAGGTCCACGGAAAAGTTGAGGTAAGATGCCTTTTTTTTTATTCTCTTGTAACTTCAATACAATCCAAATTAATTTGTTGTAAAGACATGTTGTGCTTTCCCTATGTCATTAATTTTATACCAAAGTAATATGTATGATGCGTTATTTTCAAAAGTGAATGTAAAACTGTACTTAGCTATCGTTGTGGGAGGATGTCCTGGGGGACCATGGTGACAGTGGCTTACTGCCAATCAGACAGAAGACTGAAATTCTATTCTTGCATTTTCATCCATGTAAGTATGTGTATGTGGAACAGAAATCTTCTGATAAAGAGCTCTTCATTGCAGCAGACAAAGTTAGAAGTCGGTGCAACTGATAGCTTAGCTAGAAGAATTTTGACTTCAACTGAGGTGTCATTTTGAGGAGAGAAGGTAATTAACCTTTGGAATAGTGCACGAACAGAACAGTTGTGATAGATTATCTGTCGCTAAACATTTTAAAATGATACTTCATTTCTTACTTCTATCCATTTATTTCTAGAAGATATGCTTTATTTTAAACAAGGTAAACTCTGGAGAGTCCTTGACTGATGTTGTTCATGAGATCAGACAGGATGATTGCAATGGTTTGTTGTGGCCTAATAACCTGCTCCTAGCTTGTTGTGCAATACTGAGAAAATTGCTTTCTCCCTATGCTTTAATGTCTCCATTTCTAAAAAAAGATCTTATAAATGGTTATATTTTATTTGGAATTTTTCAAAGGAAAACAGCCGTATAATGTAGGAATATTTTGATAAAATAACCCTTGTTGTATATGTCATTGATACAAGGATTTAGCCATTAGTCAAACAGTACCAAGAAAACGTTGACTCATAAACTTCAGTGCTTATAGTGCTGAAGTTATGGAAAAAGGTTTTCACATAAATATATTTTTCAGGTTAGTACAACTTGCAGTGACTTTACTGGGACCAGGAATAAGTGTTTACAATGTTGTACCTGAATATACTTGTGATCTTCCATTGACATGGAAAAGAACATTCAAATCACTGTAAAGATATTAGGACCTGATTCAAAACCTACTCAGTTTGACCTGTTTGGTGGGGGGTCTTTCAGTTAAACTCACTGGAATTGGATCCAGATCCTATTTTGGCATCTGTAGTCTTGTATGCATTTTAGAGGCACTCCCAAACTGGTACAGATTACTACAGAATTCTTCGTTTTCCCTGCTTTATACCAACTATGAAAGGAATTACTTCTCTTTGGATACTTGACATCCCCATTCCTCCCTGTAGAACAAGAGCTATTGTAGATGTAGAAAGCTACGTAAATCAGGTTTGTAATAAATATAGTTTAAATCGGCATGGTGTGTAGTACAACATGGAACAAATAATATAGTCTTTCTAGCAAAAATTAAAAAAAAAAAAAAGAAAACAGCTTGCTTATTAATTTGAAGAGGAAACAACTAGCTTCACTTTAAGTTCTTCTGTCTCTCCTATTCAGGATACTGTTCATTAGGAAAGAAAGACCTTCAAGTAGTGGTAAAACCAGGAAATATATAGTGAATGAGGGCGTAGCACTTGCAAATCTAAACAGGATGTGCTCAGTTTCAAAAGACACAGAGATACTGAGGTACAAGCAATGTCATTCCACACTAAGGGCCAGATCTAAAAAGGAGCCAGAGCTCACTACTCTATACTGCCCTGCTCTGATGTTCTCCAATGTCTGATTTTAGATATGTGGCCAGCACAGTAGACTTAAACCAGTAATATTATGTCTAGGGAGAGAAAGGCCTTGGAAGTCACCAGAACCACGGAGCATCTAGTTATTCAGTAGAGAGTGGTGAAGGCAGAGGTGAATGTTGAATCCTGCCTTAAGATGTTTGAGAGGTAACCACTTTCTTCTGTTACAATTTTGCAGTGGAATCCCTCTCCCAGTGTAACTTCCTAAGTCTTCACAGAATAAAGCAAAGATCAGTAAGTTTTCTGGGTTTTTTTTTGTTTTTAAATCTTCCAGTGGCCATGGCAACCTCCAAAACAAGAAACTGTCTATTATTAGTGCTTACACACCATGCATGGGAAGTACAGAGTCCTCCTTCCACTTTAGAGGACTCAAACCTATCCTCTGCTGTGAATTAGTATAGGCCATACTTGGCTTGGAGGGATAAAGGGACACTAACTTTTCTTTTGAATCTTAGCTGCTATCGATGAACTGTTTGAAGCATGTATAAACACAGTTGTCAGACTTAGTGATGAAGCCTTCGGTCAAGCACCAGGAGACCTAGGACCTTACCAGTGCTAGTCTCATCTGTTTATGGACTCATTAATTTTTTTCCCCCCATGTAAATTATATACACTGCTCCTGAAGGATGAGTCAAAACTCCAGTTCCTCACCTTTTCCTGTTGTGTTTTAGTCTTAGAACAGAAACCTTGAAACCTTGAATTTTCAAGAACAGCTCCAGCACAACGATTCTTGTTGCTCTCCAGACATACACATCCCTTTCTTTTCCACCCTGCAATGGCAGCTTCCCTTGCAAGTGAGCAATCAGGGTTTGACTCTTGTTAGGCAGAGGATGGAGCTGAAACTCTACCACCTTCAGGTATGGAGGATTCTGCAAGTGCTGAACTGTCAATCAAAAGCGGTAGCCTAACCCTTTGCCATATCTTAAGAAAAGAAACTGTAGTTAGTTGCATTGTTTGTGGAACCTGATCTAGAATGTCTACAAACGGCATTGTCTGAGGTCCTCGGGCTGCCGGCAGTTCAGAAAGGTCTGAGCTGCTCTGCTCTCTGGTAACTGGGGTGTTTAAAGGCAGGCATGAAAGCAGCAATGAAGGCACTCAGGACTCTTCAAAATGAAAACTGAGGTGCTTTTAGCGTTTGAATATATTTGGTGGTAGCTGAATAGCCTTTTCGTGATTGCCTAAATTCGTGTTTCTGCATCTTTTTTTGCATCGAACCATGGCTGTTGACTGAATAAAGATCAAAATCACACCTTGCATGGTTACCATATATGGCCAAAACCCACTGCTTTTGATTTGCCTTTTAACATCAAAGCACTAGAAGGAGCATCTTCACTGAGTTCACTGACGTTCTTTAACAGGGTGGTCTGTAAGTAGTCTAAAGGTTTGCTTACTGTATTAAAGTACAAGGCTTGCATCAGATGCATACAGTCTATTTCTTTTCTTAATCAAGAATTGCAACATGTTGTGGGAAAAGAAGGGAAATTTAATTTACCAGGTAATTTTCGTCTCAGAACAAAAAGCATTGAGTCTGAACTGTGCCTATGTGTACAGAACATACTGGCCTTCTTAAAGGTATTTTCCAACCTAAATGATTCTATGATTCTATGACCTGAAATAGTTTGTCACTTTGTCTTCAAAGTAATAGAACGGATTTTAAACCCATATTGCTGTTTTCGAAATAGGTCTCATTTATGTCAGTCATGCAGACAGGGGAACTGTAAACCAAAACAAAAAGAGACCGAACCAGTGTGAAAAACTCGTGTTCTGCATACACAAAGGAAACTGGAAGTGTAGCCTTCAGAATAAGAGATTTCACTATGTGCGTAAGGGAAAGCTGAGACAGGCTGAGGAAGCAGCAACTCACACAGTGACCTTTTTGCACCCTGAGGAAAAGATGCATTCTGTTAATTTTAGGTTAGTGAGACAAAGACCCCAAAGTGGAGATAGATTCTATTAAAATACGTTCTGACTATTTATCAGGGCTAGAACAGTTGTAAAACCCAGCTAGAATTTTCTCTCAAGTAAACTCTTGCTCTCATCATCAAATAAAACATTTACAGGGACCAAACTTGTAGCCATAAATGTGCTCCTGTGTTCAAACATAGCTACCCTTTAGAACCATCTCAAGATACTTCTGTCTAAACCCCATTTTCGAGCTGTGATAGGTGTGAGGCACATGAGGCTATCTCTTTCTGTATATATTAAGTCCTGTAGCATAATTCTGCAAGATGGCACACATTTACTCATGGGTTAAGATCATAATTGCATTTCAAAGCAGTTCTCTTGAAACATTCTAAAACAGATTATGTTCTTAAAAACTCTGTTCTTTACTTTGCGTGTTTTAGTACTACATCCCATTAAAGCTGTGTTTGAAGTTACTAGGATTTGTTAAAAATTTGATAATGCCTAAGCAGATAAGAGATTATATGCTTTATGTATATATTTGAAGGATTTGTTCCAGCTTGGATACAGTGTATTAATTGGCCACCTACAGTGAACAGCAGTGTTTAATATTTAGAACCCTTTTCCTCATTGTTTTCCAGGCAGAAGAGCATGTAAGTATTCTTTTAACTGAATTTGCTAACTTTCTGGAACACATTTAAACAATGTGTGCTACTTGTGTCATATTACATTAACTTCACTTCTACAGACAGGTTGTATACATATGTAATAAATAGCCCCTCAGGGATCAGATCTAGATTAACTGAGAAAAACGTACTCTGCTGTACGTTAAGTAATTTACAATATCTCAGTAAACATTGGAAAAGACATGTTTGTCTCACCAGAACAGGTTAACAGTGCCTGCAGACTCAGTAATGATTGTAGAATGTTAAACTATCAAGTGGAAAGTTATAATCACTTTAAATAGTCTAATTTTTTTCCCCTAAAACGTCAGACTATCTGGAGTTTGATACCATGATGTCTGTAGTAACACTGAATGTTTATGATACAGAATGAAAGTAGTAAAGAAAGACACCAGTTCTGCAAAGGATCTAAACACAGTGGCTTAAAACTGAGAGAGGGAGGCTTGGAGAGAAAACTTGTTTAAGTGGGTAATCTTTTATTTAAATATTATTCCTTTTAAATTAAATTGCAATATCTGCAATTAGAGGTGAAACGTATTTTCGGCATGCCAGTTTTATTTACCTGTCACAAAATCCCTGTAACCTCTCTATTTCTATCAGCTCAGTTCTGCCTGGTAATTATTTAAATACAGGTATGGTAACTGTGCTAGTGCTGGCTTTGGTTTTTATTGCCCCAGTCCAAATGTAATTAACAAAGAGTGTTCTAAGTAAGCCTGTGAAGGTTATCTCGGAAGACTTTAAATGCTTAACATGGACATTCATTGCAGCTCTAGAACTTATTTGTTGGATTTGCCAGGTATTGAGGAAAGTAACATATGTGTATAGTACAGCAAGAAATAAAAATTATCGTTTCTTCACGTTAAATCAATGCGTCTGTTGGCTGTATTGGTTGGCTGTCTAGATGTAAGTTTTCCCAAGCCCTAAGAAAATAGCACGTACCACATAGCGCTCATATAAGCTTAAGATAAACCATATAATATAAGAAGTGCAGTGATTTCAGGATTTAGCCTAGCTGCCTTTGATGCACAGAAGGAGATAGAAAGTAGGCTAAATTCCAAATGAGGAAGCGTGTTTAGAATTCTGTCTTAATTGATCATTTAAGGACAATCATCTTAATTGTTTAATTACATTATTTAACTATCTTAAAAGTCAGGCAAGAGGCCCACCAGCATAGAGAAATAACAAACTGTAGTAGGAGAGTGGCTGGAGCAGAGGACCATAAGCCCTGGATTCTGGAGAAGCCATTTAACACTGTTTGCTTGTCCTGAACTAGAAATAATAAATACTTCATTATACTCAATTATTGGAGATCCTAAGACAAGAAGCACTGTATTACAAATAATCATTATTATTTCATTATATATTAGCTTTGCAACAAAAACAAGTGAAGACTTTTGTATATAGTATAAAGGTAATTCAATATACATTATGTAGGAATGACTTAAAATATATATTAATTGCATGGGAAAATGTTAAAGTAACTGAAAAGCATTCGATGTGAATGTTCATAAACATTGTGGCTATCTGTAGAAGAGGTATAATTAAGTTCAAAATCAAGGTGTCATGTTTACTTAGTCTGATCTTACAGAAGCAGCTTGATTCATTGTACACAGACTGTTTGAGAGAAAAAAATATTTAAAAGAGGGTGGCAAAAGTAAGAAGGAAGAAGACTGAGAGGGACATATTTGAAGTTCAGAGCATGGGAGGACTGGTGAGGTGTAATCTTGTAAAACTGGTATCAGTTGGGGTCAGAATCCCCGAGTGCAGTTTGTTTCAGGTAGACCTGACTCTGTAGTGCTGTTCTGTTCAATCTGTCTATAAATGACAATGGAAAAGGCATAATCATTTGGTTTTCAGTTGAGGACCTGACATAATGACAAATACATCAGGCTGTGGGAGAAGCTTGAAAATTGAGTTCAGTGGAATTTGCCTACCCATCACGCTTTGTACTTATCCTCTGCAGAGGAGTGAATTCTGTGCTCGCCTTGTTTACCTACTCCTTTCTATCCAGGGAATAACTGGAATCCAAGACACAAGTGTCATGTGGTGCCAATAACTCAACATACTGGTTCATCTGTAATTAAATAGAGTGCCTTTATTAAAAGAAAAAAGAAAGAAGAAAGAGAGAAAGAGGTACTTTTTAGAAAGAAATTAATAACTTAAAAAGTAATGACATTGATTTTTAAGGAGTACTGAATTGTATCTTATCATACCAAAAATAAGAAAGTAAATTAAAAACCTACCATGAACTCAAGAATTATGTGGACACAATCCCTGTTACTTTAAAGTGAGATATAAATCCAGAGATTTCTCATGCCATCATTTTGTAAATAATTACAGTTCTGCTGAATCTGTTGTATAAAGTTTACATGGGAGGTTCAGTGCACCCTCGCTCTTGTTTAGAACATTCGGAACCACCAGAGAGATGTTGACATATGGCTGCACTGTTTTAGTGCACGAGACATCTACTACATGGGAGCATAATAAACAGGAGCATAAAGACAGGTTTGTGCAAGCAGTTTGGATTGACCTTTTTGGCAGCTGAAATCCATCTTGAGTACATGGTGCTGATGTGGACAGACGTGTAAACCTCGTCTTGTTACCGCAACTAGTAGTTTTACAAATATACTCCAATGCTCAAGATGTGTATCATTCTAAGTAAAGTGATTTTAAATGGGAGAGGGGATGCAGCAGCAACAGTGCATAATAAGACACAGCAGAAACTGTCTCTTAAGTTTGTGGCAATACCCCTATTGATAAATAAAGAGTTAGATAAGTATGTTTTACACCAATAGGATTTCTTATGATAATTCCAGGGAGATGGCTTAGTTCATGTATTTTTTCCCTAGCAAAATATTTGACCGACTAGTATAGTATTTTAATTTTTGCATTTAAAAAGAACAATCTACTGTCCTTTCAATGAGCAGTTCTTATTCAAAATTAGGAATATTTGTATAAATACCTTTCACTCTTGAATACCAGTCTGAGAATCTGGTCTACAGCAGTGCTCTTAGAAACAGAATGAATCCAATTGTATTGCATTTTTGAAGAAACATTTTTAAAAAATTTAACACTTTCTGCCTTTTGACAAGTATCTAACATAACCAAATTCAGTCTTGTTTTAACAAGTCCTAATCTACCATTGCATACCAAGGTATGAGCCTCTTTGTGTCGCTTTAGTAGCATTTGGATTCAAGAATATAAAATAATCACTCATTGTGATAATAAATTTTAAGGTTTAATCTTAACTGATGGCATGTAGGCAAATGCCACTTTACAGCTCTATATGCTCTTTATGTCCTCAATAATTTCCGATGAAATTAATGGAAGCACTGTGCATGTTATCTGTGAATGTTGCCCATCGGTTCTAAATAGTTATGTCACAATGAAAGAATAGACCTATATTTTGTGAATATACCTACCTATAATAGTGTGACTAGCAGGCTTTTAACAGTTTTCCGAGATTTATCAACTTGCCAGTCAGTAAAATCCTGAGATCAACAAGAGTAAGATGAAAAAAAAAGTTCTTATTCTTGTAATGTTAAGGGGTGGTGAAGATGCAGAGTATGGTAGCAAAAGAATAATTAAGCGATTAGGCACAATAGAGAAGCTGGTTAGCATGAGATACTCCTTATCTTGGGTATCAGAAGTTCAATATGGAATAGGAATCTTTAAAGCAGTAGTGGCTGGTACTATCTCGTCATAACCACACCCCTAGCTTTACCCTTCTGTTTTTATAAGACCTTTTCTGGAAAGGGAGGCTGTGTTTTATGTGTGTATGCTTGTGCCTGTTGGAAAGTAGTGATGAGAGAGTGGTCCAGAGTGCTTGGAATTTAATGTACACCTAGTCACACTTAATACAGAATTAGAGAGTGAGCAATGTTCTTCTTATATTGAAGTATTGTTGCAGAGTCAGCTGGTTTTAATATTATGTTGTAAAAAATATGCACTCTGTTAATTTCTTATCTAAAAATACAGAAAACATGAACCTTTAGTGATTGACTGACCCGATTCATGCAACATGTGGAAATGCACTCTTTCATACTTCCTCAGTGCAATTAGTAGTGCTATGGTTTTGTCTAGAATTCATGGCCTGAAAGTGGAAAGATATTTAATATCACAAATTAAGTCTGGAAATTTGAAAATTTTAGGGTTTTTTTAAATCAACATAGTCACAGAATGGTTGAGGCTGTTGGAGGTCTCTGGAGGGCACCTGGTCCTCCCACAGCCAGTTGCCCAGGACCGTGTCCAGATGGCTTCTGAGCATCTCCAAGGATGGAAACTCCACGGCCTCTCTGGGCAACCTGTGCCCGGGCTCGGTCACCCTTGCAGTAGAACCGTGTTTCCTGACATTCAGAGGGAACCTCTTTCATTCCAGCATGTGCCCATTGTCCTGTTAGTGGACACCACCGTAAAGAGCCTGGCTGCATCTTGTTTGCACCCTCCCACCAGGTATTCGTATACATCGATAAGACACACACCCCCCACGCCCCAAGCCTTCTCTTCTCTAAGCTACTCAGCCCCAGCTCTCTCAGCCTTTACTGGTATGAGAGATGCCGGTATGTTTTATAGAATGTGTTATGTTGGTTGGTTTGCACTGCGTGAAGATGTGAGTTGTAATGCACGTGTGCTGTGAATGCCATTTGATCAGCGAGGATGGAAGACCCCACATTTACTCAGGATAACTTCTGTCTCCTAGGATTTGTATGATTGTGTTTCGCTGTTGATGGTACTCATCGGTACAAAAGAAACCAATGGAGAATAAGTTGTCAGATACTATTCTTACATTTAAACATCCTGAATCTTTAGTTCATTTGCAAAGGTAGAAGTAATGGTATACCGTGGGAATCGATGTGATTGTTCTGGCTGGTGCATGCTGTCACCCTTGATATCTCAAAACGTTTGTCTGTTTTCTCATCAATACATCTGAGGACAGAGGCCTGGGACTATGTCGCTGGTAGCACCTATATTAAACCATTTCCCCATCTCTTTTGTTTGCAAAGGGCAAAAATAAATGATGCTTTCTGTGTTGTGGGAATGGCAGAGCTAAATTCAATGGGGAAAGCTTTGATTGAGCTATACTTACTCCTTCCTTAGTGTGGCACTCAGGCAGAGGGGGAAAGTGAGAGGGGAAGATCAGCCTTTTCTCCCTCACCTGAACCTTTTAGGTTCCCTTCTGCTTGCCTTGAGAAATCCTTTCTTCCCTTCCCTTACACATACTGCGTTAGACTATCCTGGGCTCATGCCAGATTCTGGAGAGCACGTACCCATGCCAGATTCTGGAGAGAGAATTTGGCCTTACAATGTTTGCATTGTGTTTGCTCAGTACAAGTAGGGGTGCTTTGAAAATAGCCAAGTTTGAATCCGTAGCTATCCTTATATTACACAGGCCTATGAAATGTTTTATGTTGCTAATGTTCATACGCATTTGGACAAAACAAGTATATTTATATGGTTTTCATTTTAAATTATTGAAGTGGTATCCTTGGTTCTTGCTGCTAATGGAGTTTAATATTACTGTCCTCATTCGAGCAAAGCTCCCAGTGAGATCAACACAAGTTTTGCCTGAGGAAAAGGTTAAAAATTTGGCTTATAATGGCCAAAAGAGAGTTATGCTTCACTCAGCTTCTTTTGGTAACTGTATCAGTTTGAAATCCCAAGTATTAGACATCTTTTGAGCACTCCAGTTTCTGGAAGGATGCTCTATTGAGCTGTCTAAGAATGTCTTATGCTTTTCCTGGTGTGGAAAATACATGTATGAAGATGTTAAAAGCTAGCTGTTCCACTGGAATGAGTGAAATTCTAAATTTTACACAGTTCTACATTTTTCCACTGAGGGATTTTTATTTATTGTTGTTCTGGTTAAAGTGGTACTTAATCCATCAGTAAGAATTCCATGATAAAATTCAGGCTGTGCCTTGGGTGACCTGTCAGAAACTGTATATCTTATTGCTAGGAATCTTTTGAGACTTGGGATTTGATTTTTCTCCTGCACATATGTGAGATGTCTTTGGCAAAGGTCACACAAGTTTTAACCCACAATATTAAGTCACAAATGAAATGGATTTAAGTGGTCTTGCCCTGCTCCCTTGTGAGTGCTTGCTCACATCTCAAAACCACCGTATAATTTGTCACAATTCGGTATGATTATCTGTCTTTGCTCAGGAGGACTATAAGAGCTAAAGAGTGAGTTATATTGCAGGTAAGGATATAGGATTACTGGTAGAGCTGATTGAGAGAGCTTTCAAAACTCTGGTCTAAGCCTAGCTGACCCCAGCTGGTGCTTACTTTCTTTTATTTCCTCTTTTTTTTTGGTTCTGTTGTCCTTTGGGCTTTTTTGGTTTGTGTTCATTTTTTTTTTCTGGTGTACTTTTTTGTTGTGCTAAAAAATATCCTAGATTGCACCAAAAAATGCCACCGCAAAAATAGAATCGCAAACAAAGGTTCAGTTGACAGTGCTGACAGACCCAGCGGTCTTTCATTCAGCTGCCCTCCCTGCTCAGAAACGTTTCCAGCATGTAGACAGTGAAGCACGTAAATGTTATTTTCTGAACGCTGCATGTCCAAATGATCTGGAGGGGATCACAGAATGTCGTCGTTTGAAAAACTGCCCTCCCACACCCTCCCCATCTGGGTTCTTTGAGAAACGGGGCATGTTCTCCTTGCCAATCAAGGCATTATGTAAAGGCTCTCTAAAGTGCAGTGCACTTTTTAAAATATTTGGGGGGTTTGGTACATTTTAGCATAATGAGCTGTGCATATCTTCTTCATGTTCGTTAGTTGCATGCTAATGGCCATGTTTAAAATTCCTGCTTATCTGGTTTCCTGATTGATGGGAACTTGAACCAACCTCTGGACTTCCAGACCTGCCTCAGTTACTGTCATTTTCATGGGCAGAATAAATCATTTGATGCGAAAAATATTATGCGCTATTCTGATTCCTTGTTAGTCCTATATGATGTATTATCTGTCAACATCTGTTTTGTTTTCGGTGGGTACCTGATGAGGTCCTATATTGTATGACAGCCTCTATTATTTAACAGACTCCCAGGATTTTTTACCTTCTGCTGTTGCAGCATAGGACAAAGGAATTGCACGCCGCTCTTTTTATTTTTCTCTGCTTTTCTTCTTCACTGTAGCTGCTTGGGTTAAAAGACAAACAAACAACAAATCTCTGTGGACTTCAAAGAGATCAAATTTAAAAAAAAGCAAATTATTTCTTAAAGCTAGGCTGTTTTGCTGTGTTCCTCTCCTGTTTTTCTTTTCTTCCTTTTTTTTTTTTTTAATTCTGAAAAGAAATAGCAGGCTGTAGGCACTGCCTGTGGCTTGCTAGCCTTGCTTCTTGTGTGGTCTGCGCAGACTTTATGATTTATTCAGCTAATGGGAAAGGAGCATGACCCCCAGTGGCCACAGAAAGAGAGCTGCATGTGGGTTTAATGCTTTCACCACAAAAATGTCTGCTATGACTAAGCTGTGTGGCTGAAGTCACTGTCTGAATGGTGCTAAAAAGGAACTTAGGCATTAAGTGTGCACTATTTACTATAGATTGGCTCTTGGGATTAGGCCAAGGGTTTCTTACTCAGTTTCAAAGAATAGCATGGAAGCTGCTAGGAAAATTAGAGCTGTGCAATTTATTTTTACCAGTCTCCCCAGTGAGTGACCCAGTGAAGGATTTGCCTCATAACACTTTTTTTCATCAGTTACCAAAGAGCAATTCAAAATGTACTGGTTTGTTCGTGAGTTTTATGGAGCTTATTGTTTACATTTTCCCATCTCCTGCTTTTCTTCGTGTTAACATGACTTTCTAATACTGTTTTTCTCTATATATTGCTTAGAACTATAAAGGAAAACAAGTTAGGACAACGTTTAAGCACCATTGCTTGAGACTAGTTACACTACTGTCTCTGATTTAAAGGATGAAACTGTGGGCTGGATGAGGAGTCTGCCTCTGTCCTTACTCAAGAGAATGGCAAAACCACGTATTCTTCATTGAGAAAAATTTGAAATCAGTCTGATTTATTATGGCAATACTACCACTAGTTTTCCTTGATTTTGCTGACTTTTAAGGGCAGGTTAAGGTACTCTATGTCTCTTTGCTTACCTGTAGGTAACGATGTCTTCACATGGATATATTAAAAATAAAACCACCGCTACCACCTATACTGAGAGAAAAAAAAATTAAGGTGTTTTGTAGTCTTTAAAAAGCATTTAGAAATTCTGTGTTCCCAGCACTAATATTGTTCTTCATGCTATGTATGAAAACAAGTGGAACATTAAAAATTAATCACAAACACTTTGCTAGTGGTTTTGTTTGTTTTCTCAAAAATGTTCTTTGTTATCTGAAAATGGTGAGCACACCTTTTAAAAAGAGATTCAGAAGAAAATGAGGGGAGAAAAAAACCCGATACAGAGCTCTAGGAACTGACATTCCAGATTCCTTCCATCCTCTCATAGTTAGATCTTGGTCAGCTCCAGTACGTGTAAGGCAGTCCAGGATAACTGAAAGCAAGATTTGGTGTTAGTATTTATTTTAGTTATTGAATTATTGGCAAGCATATAGAGAAAGGAAAAAAAATCAAGTATATAATGTATTTTGCCCTTTTACTATCAAATATCTGACAAAGCAAAAGTGACCATTTTTTGTCACTAAGTTTTGGAACATGGGAAAAATTAAAATTTAGCAGATTTTATGTAAATAACAATACCCTGTGTGTATGTCTTTGCATTTTGTCTCACAGGCTTGTAGACTTTTGTCTTGTAGCCAAAGTTTAAAATCTAGATGACAAACGTTAGGATCCTAAATCATATTTCTGCACACAGGCATCAATTTCTATAAATGCTGAGATCTCATAAAACAGAAATAATTGAGGTGAAAGAGTGCTGCAAGTGTTTTGCAGTAGTGCAATTTGGACCATTTTTACTTACAAATATTATTGGAAAAAAACCACGCAACATTTGTATTTATGGAAAGTCAAATTTGGGCATCAAATGAAAGATACTATATATGTAGGCAAATATGATGAATTATTTGGTGAAAAATACTTAGTTGAAAAAGTCCAAGTATATTATTTTTACATTTATTACAAGAATATATTTCATTTTTGCATTTTGAAACAATCTTGTGTATGTGTAGTACTTCTTTTGTTTTAATGCATTCCAAAGCATCGATTGTATCTTGTCAAACGAAACCCCTGAAAATAAGTTGTTCATCTGAAACAGTTTTTAAAAAATCCGTTTTCCCTTTAGACAGGAACTGAAAGAAGTTATTCATACAGTTCTATTTCATAATCTTAAGGCACAGAGGTTTGAAATTTTTGCTTTACTCTGGTTTGAAGCTTAGCCTTCCTGTCCAGTTTTCTGGGGCGTCTGAAATAAGGTTAGAAATCTCAAGGTGGAAGTCTTCCTGCCGTGCTTGGTTTGGTCCGAATTCGTGCACAACCAGGAAATAAAAATGTGAAGAAATCAGCAGTGATGCTGTTATCTAAGCACAGAGGTTTGTGAAACTGGAGTGCTGGGGTTCTGTAGTAGAGGATTAGGCCTGTTTTTAACCTTATAAATGTTTGTATTTCCTGTTTAGAGGAAGGCTCTGACTTCATGCTGCCCTGTAACCCAACACTAGAATGATGTGGTGATTGTGCCGTAAGAGAATTGGAAAAGTCATTGCTTTGGGTTATACGGGGCATTTTTGCTGGGCTGCTGTACATCGCGGAGAAGTTCCCCTCTTCAGGCTATGGGGGATGGTAAAGAGAACTGTACAAGAGCAGTGGGAATAATAATACTGCTGAAAGTCTGCTTACCTACAGCATGCAAACTGGGGTGTGTGGTGTGCAGCGCAGCTGCCTTGTCAGCAAGAGGCATGGGAGAAGACAGCTGTATGTGTCTGGCATGCAGGTGTTTCAGCTGGTATTCACACTGTCTACTGGCAGATTTTTTTTTAAATTTTTTTTTTTTTTCTCTGGTGGAGGAGGAAGAGACAGTGGGAGGTAAAGAAAGAAGAGGATCACCCACAGTCATTTCCCAGAATGGAAGAGGAGAAAAGCAACACACCAGCTCAACCCCTGTTTACACATATAACTGGCTCAGCTTTCCTTTGCAAGTATAAATCAAATGGTACAGCCTTGGGATGTTTTTCTCTCTCCTGTGAAGACAGCCTCTTCGTTTTTTGACTTATGAGGATTGTGTTAGTACTCCAGGAGTTCTAGGTTGCAAGCTGTAAACTTGACTCTGGGCTTTCTTGACTGAAAACCTCAACTTTCTCTTCAGTAGGTTTCTTTTTCCCTGGGAAGTCACATAGTGACTGCTTTGGCAACATAACGTGCCTGTGCATTCAGCAACTTTAGATCCTTCCTTCGTAACATCTTTTCTGAAGCTAATGTTTTCCAGATATCACGACAGCACCTGCATTCTATGACTAAAATGTGAAGGGCAAGGAGAAGTTCTCTGAATTTCTGAAATTCTTAGTAGAGATTGACAACTGGTAAAAGCTAGAGTAGCTCTTGGGATATTCTCACCTAAATCAAGATACAGAGCAACTGAGAGAACTTGTGGGCAGTTGTGTTCTGTGATCTGCTGGCTTAACTGCACTGGTTTGCACAATTTAGGCTTTTGGTAATGAGGTCCTAGTATAAATTACTGGAGTCTGCCTGTACCCACATAAATATTACAGTTAAAAGCTGGTTTTCCTCATTTCTCCTTTTTCTTTTTTGTTTTTTTTTTTTTTTTTTTTACCTCCTCATATAAATGTAGCAGTCAGGAATCAGGTTTTTCATCTATGTTGGACACATGCCATTTGGTCCTGCATCTGTTCTCTGACAGTAGCCAGTTTCAGATGCCTTAAAGGGGAGTATATAGAAATGTAAATTATTATTACTGTTATTTTATTTGCTATAGTACAGTATTACTACCAGGTGCCACTTGGGGGTTGAATCTATCCTCACTTGGAATATACATTATACTGAAAAGTCATCAACCATTTTGTAGTTTTGTCAAGGCTGTGTTGGAACCATAATTCCCCCAGCGCTTGCTCCTGGAGGCTGTAGAACTGGGTGCGCATGTTCGTGGCAATCAGAATTCCTAGGGGAAACCAAAGAGCTCCGACCCATTTGATCGGCTCCTGGCTCTTTGATGTCACTTGCTGTAATCTGTGCTCTGGCTTGACCGTAGCGTGGTGGTTCACTCTGCTGCCTGCCAGTCTCGCTACGTGCTCAGTCTGCTGCTGCTGTTTGTGGAGTGATAGCTGTCACCTACTTAGAGGAGAGAAAATGATAACCTGCTGCTTCTGTTTGTTCTCCTTTGGTTCCCATTTGGTCAGCATCGTTTCCCGTACAGCTTGGTTTTGCTCTTGAGTCAAAGGGCAGCATTTTCTCATGATTCTGTGTTAGCTAGTTGTAAGATCTAAAAGATTTTGATCTGTTACTGTATGGGAAGATAGTGTGACTTTCATGTCACCAAAACCTAAGCTAAGATGCCTTTGGTTGCTGGAATTTCTGATACAGTTTTAGGGTGTTTAGTGTGGTTAAATTATAGCCAAAGTCAGGCTGTAGCCTGTTTCCTCATCCTCGAGGCTGACTTTCCTTGTCCAGGGAGCTGCTCTGTTAGTATCGTATGGCGGTGTGTTGAACATGTTTGGTGGGCAGTCAGTCTCTGCAGCACAGAGATTATGATGTGTCTTCTTGGACCAAACTATTGGTAGTGGTATGTAACATGTAAGTCAGTGATGCAGTTGTCCATGAGAAGGTTTTCTAAACAGTTGGGAATTTTGGCCTTCACCAGTCAATATGCTGAAGTATTTAATCATATAGATACTATTGTCTATCATATAATTGCTTTAATTTGTTTAGGTCTTCAAGAGGGAAGTGGTTTGGGTTGTATTTTTGGTTCTGTCATAGAACATTCGTGGGCATGTCACAGTCAATTTCTTCTAGTTGGAACGTGTGTTTGAATATTTCCTAAACAGACAATTCATCTGTGCGTCTTAATTCCTTACTACTTGCCAAACAATTTCAGATCCTCGTATGAAAGTCACTATGAAATCTGATTTCTGTGGGTTTTTACCTAATTTAAAATTACATTTTTCAAATTTAGAATCAGTCGTTAGCATTGGCAAATGCTAGATGCAGACCCTGACACTATAGCTTATTGCTTCTGTTCTGCTTTGGTTTTTTAATGTATTTTGTATTCATTGCACTGACTCTTGCCTTCATCTGTGTTTTTGTATGTAGACATTTATCTCCCCTATGGCGGTTTGCCAAATGTATTCCACAGTCTCAGGACAGGATGATCACTTCATTTCCCCTATCTGCCCTTTTGAGACTCTGTATTCTGCAATACATAAGAGTAAAGCTCAGTCTCTGAAAAGTAGATTATAAATAGTCTTGGGAAAAAATGTTTTCAGAATTCACCTTGAAGCTACTTAGATCTTACTCTATCTACAAAAACGGCAGTTGGGATGGAGGTTCAAATTTCAGAACATTCTCTATTGAATTAATCTGTCTAATCAATACCATCTTTCTTTGCCAAAATATTTTACAAGAAATTGCATTATGCCTGCATATCAGCTGATTCTCACATCTGTCTTCGACTCCGTGTCTTGACTCATCATCTTACCTGTTGCTCACGTACTTGCGGCTTGGCGTTTTATCTCATCGGATCTAACAGCCCACTGCTGGTTGCCACCAGAAGAGGAGGTGCTCCCGTCGTCTTCCTTTCGCTCCTGTCCAGGAGTTCGTTCTCCCTTACCTTAGGTCTAGCACGTCGTGTCGCTGCCAGGGTGTCAGTTCGGCAAACATCATTCATTTCTTGATGGGGGAAGAAACGAATTTTCCATTGGAGCAGCTTGCTGAACTGAATCAGCCGGAGGCCTCGGGATCTTTACTTCCAGCGGGCAGGGAGGAGAGGAGGGCTGGGGGGAGCAGGATTTCCCCTTTTGGCAGCCACCTGCAGCTAGACCAGATTATGTATAATGTCAAGCCACATTCTTAAACAACTCGCAGTGTTTCTGATCTAGTGAGACCAGAGCGTTTGATGTGCTTAGTGGAGATCTGATTTTTCAAATGGGTCTGGCAGCAAGTACTAAAAAGCAGGTGTCCTCCAGATTGGTGTATGACTTAAGGTAGCCAAGAGAAGGCTTCACAGAAGAGCAGCTACTAGGAAAAAAAAAAAAAAGAAAAGTCATAAAACAAATAAGACACCATTAGTTTAAATGGGCAAAAGTTCACAAAGGAAAGGACCTGGCAGCTGACACCAATATTATTATTGGCTGAAAAGACATTTGAAATTTTTGGCAACAACAAATGTCGGAGCATTGGATTTGAACAGGTGAAATTTATTGTAACCTTTACGCACAAGTAGTCAGAGAAAATCATTGTGGGTGTTCAAGTGATGAAGATGATCTGCAGCAAGAGGTAAAGAAGATACTTAGAGTATCTAAAGCAGTCTTTGCTAGAAAGTACAGGCTTTCCTAAGAATATGTGCCGCAGAAGATCAGTGGGAATTGGACACTGCCTTTTCTCTTTTGAAAAGCCTGCAGCCAAGCTCCCTGAAATGACGCTGTTGAGGAAACGGGATCTTTCTCAGATCTTCTAAATGCAGACATGTTCAAAGCACAGGAAAGTCACATGTTTCAGGGCCTTAAGGGAGATGGAGGAGGACAACTACCAAAAAAGCAAAGATTTTAAGAAAGAGAGATTGCTGTTGTGCTCAATAAATGTGAACCTTGGATTTACAGCATTGATGGCGAACTGTTAGCTGAGACTTTAAAGTGACATTTTCTCTTGCTCCATCTAAAAGCTTAAGAAAACAATGACATGTTTTCTAAGAGCAGAGTTTCACCTGTTTTTGTTTGTTGAAAACTGTGCTTTTCCTATGTTGTAGTGAAATGTGTCATGCATAAACCATGGCTCTGCCCATCCTTTTCTTCAAAATGGAATGTAGCAAATCCATTTCTAGATACAGAATTATGTGCATTACACTTGATATGTTATCTAATAAATATGCTTTGCACCCAATCTTAAGATTATTTGAAAATTAATGTGTATGGTAATAGAATTTCATATATTGAATAGAATAACATGATATATTACACTAAATATAGATATATTTCAGCTGGGCAGAATTTACAATTTCTATTCTCAAGAAAATACGGTGTGCAGCTGTTTTTAACATGTTTTCTGTGTTGAAATGTATACTGATACGTATTCCTGTCTTGGTTTTGTCCTGCCCTGGGGCATCATTGGAGATAAAAGATTTTATCTGAATGGACCATTTCCTATTGAAATACTTCAAGAAATACAGAAGAGAATTGTATATATGCAGGTGCCTAGGTACTCATTTTTGCATATGCCTAATAAATAGTCACTCACAGTTTGTAATTTTTTTTTTTTGAGTGGAAGAAAGATTGTAATATATGGTCTGCTTTTGAAATACTGGTATGGTTTTTTGGTTTGGGGGAATTTTGGTTTTTTGTTGGTTGGGTTTTTTTTTACTGTGGGGGTGCTCAAGCACTGGTACACGTTGCCCAGAGGGGTTGTGGAGTCTCTGTCCTTGGAGATACTCAAAACCCAACTGGACAAGGAAGGTCCTGGGCATCCTGCTCTAGGTGACCCTGCTTGAGCAGGGGGATCCTCCAGAGATCCCTTCCAACCTCAGGAACTGTGTGGTTTTTACCTGGAGACCTATCTGTATTTTTTTCTAGCTGAGTGTATACACAGAGAGAAAAATATGTGAAGTGAGGTAGGGTTTTTATAAAGAGTTTAAAAATTGAAAAATGGCAAAAAGAAACGAAAGTCAACAATGTGCATCCCTACTACGCTGATGGTCGATAGGCAGAGTAACAGCGAGAGCCTGGAACAACAAAAGCACACACTGGCAAGCTGGTCTTTCCACTATAGTGAAAAGGTTTAAAAACAATTCATAATGAAGAAAATATTCAGCAATAATATCTTTGTTTAGTTTTTTATTTCATTTTCTCTGTGTTTTAAGATTTTTCAAGGACATTTCTTTCAACAACATCCAGTTTTCTCAGTTTTACCAAAGTGTGAGTCTTGTTTTTCTTAAAAGCTGGAAATGCTACTGTACCTGGATGACTGATATTTCCAAAGCTGTTGAGAGTCTCTGACATGCACAGATCCGTTGAGTGAGTCATAAAGCCCAGTCAGCTGTACCTTTTGTGTGTTCATAGGTGAGTTTTTGTATGTAATGGCTTTGTAGACTTCGAAAAGTGGCCAGGACCTTTGACAAAAACAATCTGAATGTTGCAGCTAAAAATCCGAAAATAAAGCAACATTGAAAAATACTTTATCATCTAAAATGTATTTTCCACTGCAAGCGGGTGAAATTATGTTGTCAGGAAAACCCTTTCTTAGTATATGGTGAGATTTGTAATGGCGAGAGGGCTGTCTTTTGAAAGAGTAGTGCAGTGGCATGACAAAACCTTTAATTTTTTGCTCTTTAGAATGAGTAGAATTTGCATTAGGAGAAGACTTATAACCTTGCCTTAAGAAATCTGTGGGTCACCCTGGATTGACCGATATCACACAATCTGAATCCTCTTTTGTTTCTCCTTTTCTTGTCTGTATCTATGCTAGTAGGGATTTAGTTGGAAACATCTTTAAAGATGGGTGTTTTCTTTCATGGTAGAGTAGGAAGCTGGGTAAATCAGTTACGGAACAACAGTTCATACACTTCCCAGGGGTATGAATTTATTGTGCTAGAAGTATATTTTGTTTCTTTAGAGCAAATGGATAGACTGTATATTGCTTGCAAATGGAGAGGAACTTAAGCTGTCTCTATATAAGCATCTTAATGTTAACAGTCTCTTTGAAAGGCTACAGTTCAGAGGATCTCCGCTTTGCAACCTTTTAAATGATTGTCTCTGCTTGTATCATTGGCCGTATCTCTCTCTTCCTCTTGTTTGAGTTGCAGATGTGCCGGTAAGCATTTTACGCTTTGGAAAAATTATTGAAAATTAAAAGCAAAGTGCTTAGAATTAGGAACTTGATTCTGCAGCTGGCAGAGCTTTGTTTCTTTGAACTATTAAATTATGACAGGCCTGATTCTTACTTAGAGAAGTAACCCGTGCTTTTAAAATTTTGTGCATCTACTACTTCTTTTATAAAAAACCCTAAGCCAGCAAAGTTCTTAACATTAATTGATCTCAATGGGAGTTAGGCCCTAATCTACAGTTCTGCAAGGCAGCTATTTGTGTATCTAGACAAAATTTGAGATATTATAATATTTTAGATATTATGACTCTGGTACACCAGTGCATTGTAATGGGGACATAGGTTGGTCTTGCAAGGGAATGTAAGAGGATACTATTGTAAATGAAAATGAAATTGAGCTATTTCTTCAGAAGTCTTTGTTGTTGCTTGAAAATGCCTTTTAATAACTGTCTAAATGTCACCTACACATACCAATAGTTTCTGGATGCCAAATACTTTTTCAGAATAAAAATGCAGGAGATGGCCAAAGGTTGAAGGTCAAGTGCAAAGTAGGACAGGAGAGGGAGGACATCATTTTCAAGTGCCTCTTGGTAAAATAACCAGAGAAGACAGTAAGCCATTCATAAGGATTAAGGCTAATGGGTGAAAGTAAATTGTTTTAATTAGGTTTCTGAGTTTTAATCCAAAACAAAACTTGCAAGAGGCATATTGTAGATATCAGCATTTGATCCTACCCTATTAAATACATTTTCGGCATCTCAAGAAAAAGCAGCAATGGGATCGTCATCATCTCTCACCTCTCATAATATCTGTAGCACTCTTCTTAAATTATCAGCTGCCTCCCTGCCTGGCATGAAACTGCCTTGATCTTGATTTACAATGGTGGTAATGCTTTTGTTTAGTCTCGTGGTTAGCCATTTAGTAAATATTTTTAAGACCACATTTAACAAAGATACAGAATGATAGTCCGTACATTTCCTGAGACTTTATCAGATTTCAGAGTGTATAGATTCTCTTTCGCTTTTCATCAATGATGGTATTACACCTTTACCTGGTTTTGTGCAAGGCATTTTGGACGCACTGGTTTAGGTTAACGTACGGTTTCTGACATATATCCCCTGCTACGAGCCACCCTGTTCCATCCAATTGCCAGACTGCAAGTTCTTCACTGTGCTAGTCGTTTAATTCAAAATGGACAAGTACAGTTGCATATTCATTTCGATTTGGCAAATATATGGCAGCAGATAACAATGCCCCAATTGAGTTTAGAGACAGGGAGGGAATAACCATAAAATTTGGAAGAGGAGGCAAAAAAAACATGTCATTTTTTTACCACTTTCTATAGTGGTCCTAAATGTGGTATAGGCAAAGAACAGAACTTATCTCTCCCTTCTGGTATTGCTAAGGAGCTCTTCATGAGTCTAAAGGAGAAGATGTGGATGAGGACAGGGGCATGAATTTAGCACTTTTCCATACCTGGAGTTGTCCACTAACTAAAAAAACAACAGAAGTTTTCCTGAAGTGTGCAGTCCTTGAGACTCCAGGAAAAAACCAAGGATTTATTCATCTGCTTATCTTCTCTTCCTGTATATCATTATTCAATGACACTTGAATTAGTTTTGTTTGCTCTCAGTTCTGCCGCATTTAGACCAAACTCCAAATGTGCATGTCCTCAAGTATGATCAAAATTCAGTTGAAGAAGCATAAAGTGAGTAGTGAAAGTTCTGAACATTTTCAGGAAGTTTTTAATGGAAGTACCATTGCTTCTTCCAGGGCAAGTGGATGCAAAAAGGGATGGTCAGACTTGTTACCTGAATCCTACATTAATGAATTCCACTTTTTAACTGTTGGATGTCCAGTTCTGAAGAATTCTAGAATATTTTGTTGTGGAAACAATAGCCTATGCATCTAAAGAGTTTATATAATTTAACAGCATTTTTAACAGCTTAAGGCCTGTTAATAGAACGCAGTCATTTGTAATGCATCTCACTGTCGAACGTATTTCTGCTTGCTGGGACCTACAGAAGCTAAGTGCCCATTCACTGAACAAGAGAAATACGAAAGATCTTTTTAAACTTGGAGAGACACCAATGAAAATTATGTACGTAGTCTTTCTATCTTTATTGAAATCATAATTTGAAATTAGGATTCCCCAAAATAGGGTGATTTAAAGCTTAGCAAACACATTTTTACTGAAAGTACCCTTTAGGACTTATTCCTAGGATGCGCCTGCAGTTAGTGGTTCTTCAAAGAGTTAAACCCTTTAACTCTGTTCAGAAGACAAAGGGAAAACGTTTGCTTTTAGAGTAATTTCTTATCTTTCGACAGTATTCAAGGAAACAAAGTGAGAGAAGACACTATGATTTTGGATGAGAAGGGGCTAAAGGAAGGCTTCCTTCATTTTATTGCTTTCCCTGCCAGCCTGCACAGCAGCTCCAACCTTCTTTTCCCTGGCAGGAAGGAGAAAAGAATTAAAAAAGCAGTGGAGTCCTCAGCATAACTCCCTCTGTTCCTTGAAGTTTAGGCACTGGTCTAATCTCTGAAAGTTTTTCCTGGCTTGCATTGACTTGCTGCTGGGACAGTGAGCGGTGGTTTAGCCTGTCAGGAGCTGAATTGCTTGGCCTTCCATTGGGTTGACAGTGTGCTGCTCTTTCTTGGACGCCGCCGTTTCTGAGGTGCAAGGCTGACACAGATCTGTACAAGGGCTGGTTTTGTGAGTGCCCTCCCATGGAATCCCCTTCAGCCGCTGTCTAGTTAGTAAGGCTCACTGAACACTCAAAGGGAGACTCCTTGGCACTGGATTTTGCCTTTTGCAGGAATTCTCTGTTGGAATTTTTAGCATAGGACGGCTCTGTTGGACTGTGTGCACTTTTTAAATAAAACCACTCAGCTTGCAGTTAAAGTTTTGTTTATGTTTCTGCAGTGTTTAAAGTTGTTCCTTATCTGTTGACTATGCCCTTTATCATCCGTAGGTCTGAGGGAGATCGAAAAGACCTGCTGTTTAAATTAACCCATCTCACTTAGAGGGGAACAGGCTGGAGGGCTGAGGTGAGCATCTCTCCTGGCTGATCTTAGGGTCTAATTAGTCTCCTTCAGGGGCACTGGTGAGGAGCCAAGAGCCCCTTGGCTGGCTCAACCGAGACTGAAGAGAGCTTTATATACAGCACCTCCGCGTTATTAGCGTGTTTCTATTAACCTTCTAGGTCAAACTGCCAAGTGCAAGGGACTGGGGACAGGGGTGAAGGGAGGCAGGCAGGCAAGCCAAGAACAGAGACCGAGGTAGGCCCAGTTCTTAGAAATTATTTTAGATTGGCTAGATAAAAAGTGACATTTCCTTATTATTCTGTTTTTCCACAATAAATGTGCTCCCTATCGCAGTATTTTCAACCAGAAATGCATGCATATATACACACACACGTGTGTGTGCGTGTGTAAATACAGACTTCGTGACTGTTGAGAGTCTGAAACTTGAAGGACTGTGTCCACTGATGTGGTTTCGGAGGTTGAATGTCACCCACAGCATACCTGCGCTCAGAAGGTCGTGCGCTGCCGCCGCACCGGAACGTGCTTAATTCATTGCAGCGTTAGACAGCTGACGTCACCGCCAGATCGAGACTACCTCAAGCAGCGCGCACAGCCTGCCTCCGCATCGGGCGGCGTTGTGTGGAAAGTGAGGTGCAGAATACCTCCTTGCAGTATTTGCTTTGCGTTAAGCTTCTTGGCTCCAATCAGCATCTGGACCTCATTGTGTTTAGTGTTTTCCAAACACACAGGAAAAATCTGCGCTCTGAAAATTTTATTTAACAGTATTTGGATTTTCTTCTCGTGTTTATATGTACTTACTCCGGGTTTGCAGGTTTTTCTAACCTCTCTTTTGGTCTGTCAGTAACAATATTTTGTCATGCCTATAGTAGGACTGAAAAGATGGCTTTGCCAAAAGGTGGGGTTGTTTTGATATTTGCCTCACAGTTACTGTTTGATTTCCCATTTTACTGATAACTAGTGGTTTCTTTAAAGGCCATATTGTAAAGTAAGGTTGGGCTTATAATGCTGTTTTAACTTTTATCCTGAACACCTTTCGTTTCCCAATGGGTGGTAAGTTGCAGGATTGGGCCCATGCCGTAGAATTTACACAAAAAGCTCTATCAGACTTGCTGGGCACAATTGTGAAAACTGTTCAGTATATCCTGTTTTCTAAATGTCAGCTTTTTTTTTTTTTTCCCTTTCATAGTGGGTGGGCTGACTAAACAGAGACTTTTTTACATGGTACTTTGCTGTTTTCTAAACAGAGCAGCTATGTATGCTATCTAGTTTATATACAGCTTTTTTTTTAAAAGCAGGGTATCCTTATAAATATGTTGGATTTAAAAGAAGCTAGTCCTACAGAAAGTGCTTTGTTTGTAATATCTAAAACTCTTCTTGATTTCTTTTTTTTTTTTTTTGCATATTTTATTCGTTGCTTTTCTGTGTGCCACATTCTGTGTGTTTTGAAATAATTATGCATAGGTCCTACAATACAGTAGGGCCAATGTTTTTAAGAGTTTTTGTTCTGACACGTAACATGGAATGGAGCTAATCAAAACATAAGTGTGTACTTTGCACCACTCACTGCTGTTTTTAAGATACATATTAAACATTATTTTGGGCCTTACTACAGCATATGGCTTTAAAGCATTAACGAAAGACCATTCCAAATTAGGAGAATTAGAACAAAGAGCCATTCTAAAATAAATAATTAGTATTCTTAAAATATATCAGCATGTAAATACTTCTGGGATAATTCTGCCACTATGTTGTTGTTTCTTTTTGGCTTGCTGGAGGGTCAAAGGAAAGCAAGGTTTTGCTGCAATTAATGCCTCTAAATGAACGTACAAAATGGTTATCCTAAATAAGCTGTATAGCTACTGCCTGGATAATCCTGCAGGCAGCATATCAGGTCAGGTCTGAGGTACTGCGTGGCAGAATTCATAGTGGAATTAAAGGCTCTTCTGAGCAAAATGGGTTCCCAGCCAAGGCAACCCTCATGAGCACTAGGAAAGTCACCAGAAAGTTGCCATTGGGGATGCTGCCTGATCTTTTTTCATTTTGAATCTGAAAATGGATTTCTCTGGATCTATTGGCAGCGGGGCTGTGTGTGCCAAGAACTGACAGAGTGCATGCTGATCTCTCTTCCTACAGCTCTGCCTACAGAGCTTGATCTTTATTTCCATGTCATTCTTTTTCTTCTTATTTTCTTCTGGTTTGTATTTTTATTTTTATTTTTTTTCTCGATTATTTCTTGCCATCTTCCGTATTCTGACGATTCCTGGCAGAAGAGGGAACTACTCTTGCATTCAGCAATAACTGGAGCAAGGCTGAACTCCTTTTTCTAGACTTCAACCCTGTCCCTACCACCTAAGGGATCTTGACTATGATCCTTGATTTGATAATGCCTGTTGGGTGACACATTGGGGTTGAAGGCAATGATAACCAAGCAGCCAGCCAGTTAAAAACTTCATCTTAGGTTTACTTTTGAAAATGATTAGTTACTGCTACATGAGCTTTCTATTTTGTTTCATAGTACATTGCTGGTTCTGTGTCACTGCACTGAAGTGTTTTACAAGGATGTGTACTACTCTTAGATTAAACCTGGTCTTCATCCTATGACAGCATCCGTGTTCTGGCCTTGATCCCAAATAACAATTAACATTAGGAACATCAAGAGTTACTGTGGGTTAATAGTACGAGTCTCATGTTAAATGTTCTGTTTCATAGATGGGAAAGTGTTTATCCATGAGCACAGAGAGAAATTGGAGAGAAATTTTGGATTCGGTATGGTCCAGTTTAATCAGTAATTTTTGTTGTGGAGATGGTCTTTGATGCTTCCTTTGGTCATTTGCACTACCACAGAAGTATTCCTGGGGAGCGATTGAATTTTAAACCAAAGGGAGCAAAAAGGCAGCCTGTTACGTTTGCTTCCCAGGTTCCATTGCCCACAAACCAGCATCACTCAGTGGGGAAGTCGGAGGTTCTAGCATTCCTTTGGACGTGTGGGAAATGGCATGTGTGTTTATATGGCCGTGGTTTCACCTTACACATGGACCACCAGGTTTTAATGACACACTTGGCCACAGGGGGTTCGAGCCACTGACCACTCTGTTTATTCCAATGAGCCAACCCGTTGGCATTGGGAAACTTTTTACCCCGGTTTACACCAGGATGTATAAATCAGACAACAGATTTCTTGTCTATAGTCGCATTTTCCGTATTGGCACTGGGGATTCCTAGGGAAGGCATTTTTTTTCCCATGTGCTACCTGTTAAAGGGAGATGTCGTGGAGGGTGTTTTATCGGAAGGGTATAGCACAGAGTCAGTATGGAAAAATGAGTTTAGGCAGCACATCTTTAAAGAAACTTCAGGAGTATGAGTAAAAACAGTCTAGCTCCTCTAGATGTCCTGTTTCTAATGAATGCTTTGTTCCACATCAGATTCTTGCTTTTCAAAATAAATAAGGCTGGATGCTGGTATTTTCTTCAGAAACCTCATGCACATTAAGACTGTTGCGGGAGGAGGGAGGGGGAAGAAAAATTCTAAGGGAACTGAGCTATTAACATTAAAATATTCTCCATTAATTTTGTTCAAACCCCTTCTTAAAATTACTGGGGAGAGAGAGGGAAGTCAGATGTCCCAGCATCTTCAGACGGATTCTTCTCTGTGCAAAGAAGGTTGAATATGGGTCCCCTCTGATTTTGATGAATACTGAAAGGCTCATACCTATGGCAATATTAATGACTGACAAACCCTGATGTAAAGGAGGGATTAGATGAAGGTGGAACTACACAGATCTTGTAACTAAGTGGTGTGTTATTAAAGCATTGTAGAAAATGATCTTATGGAATTGATTTTAAGTCTGATACGTCTTGTACTAGAACTATAAAGCTCAATCTGTTCTTGGTTAAGTCAACTAGCTGAAATATCTAGTTGGAGGCATATGTGTATTTGTTAATGAAGTCAACCCTGAAAACTTGTTGTGGGATCGGTGAAAGCCTGGTTGTCTTTGGTGTGGAGTTTTTAACCATGCTTACCACAAACTACCCAAAATATAAAGAACCTCCTTTTTACTCAACCCTTTTCTGTTGTTAAAAACTACTGGCTGTTTGGCAGTTTGACATGATGGAAGTGCCCTCCTACTCTCTTACATGGGCTATACTTGTGAAGTAATGGCAAGTTTCAATTAAATGCTTCACAAGCTGTTGTTTATAATTATTTGTTTTAAAAGATTTGAAAGATCTTGCTTGCCAAAGTCTAGTTGGTTTAGACATTTCCACAGTAATGAGGCTTTGGTTTTTATAGCATGCTATCGAATTCTCTTCTTTTCGCTATCATTCTTCCTCACCTCCTGTTTATATTGTTTTGACCACTAATAATACATTCTGCCTACATACTGCATGTATTTATTTTCTCATTCTCAGTGTATCACCAACAATGATTGAAATATAGGCTGCGTACTATGAATGCCCACACAAACCCAGAAGCATTCACTGAAGGTCTCCTAGTGACAAGAAACAACTTTTTTTTTTTTTTTTCCCATTAGCACCTCCTTCCTATCCGCAATTTTGCAGTGCAAGAAAAATGAGACAGCTTAGGAGGTCTGCAGCTACATTTTGTAGCACAAACTAATTAGTTACTACATGAGTTATTAGGCAATCTCCACTCCCACTAGTTGCATTTAGTAATGAGACATTCCTTGAGAAGTGCAGTGAGGATTAATTAACATTTGGTATATTGAACTTGTAAAGTATAAAGGCCCTAATTCAACACTGTTTAAGCATGTGATCGACTCCAAGCACATCTGCTTTATTTCCATCGGAATCAATGGAATTTAAGCATGTGCCTAAAGTTAAACATGTACTAAATCACTTTCCTGAGTACAAACAAACTGCTGATTTAGAGCTTATAAAAGCTATCTTTTTTCCCTGAAATCTATAGAGGCAATTCCTAATCAGACTGAAGATAAGAAGCTCTATTTTCTAAAAATAATGTTCCATTTTCTTTTCAAAATAACTTGCATTTATTTACATCAATACATTGGCTTTAATGCCCATGCTTTCTCATAGGGAATGTCTTCCATCTTTTTTTAAAAATTAATAAATATCTGAAAAAAATGGGGTGAGCCATAAAGCTTGTCCAAAACCATCACAGATTCTCATTCATGTGCAAGGAGGTATTCCAGATTATCCTGTGAAAAATATATGAAACAGTTTTTCAGAAAAGTGCCGCCGTGTGATTCCTACTCAAAATGATAGGCAATTAAGTAAAACAGTCTCCAAAATAAGTCGTTTGCTTAGTGGTTAGATAAAAATGAAAATCTGTAATTTTTATTAGCTGTAACTCTTCTGTCCAAAAAGACTTTGATACGTGAATCATTAATTTATGGTATCAATGATATTAAGTATGTACTTGATTCTTTACATCTTCGTAGTTCGTGAATAGTTGCCATACAGAACTCTGGACAATTACTCAGAAGAGATAACAGCAAAACCTGGCGGACTGATAGCAGTTAGACTTGACTGTCTCCTATAAAGAATTTCCCCCCATTGCTTTCACCAAAACAGATTTCTGACAAAAGCACTCATGTTACGAGACTTTTCCTTGAGCAAGAATCTAACATAAACTTCTCAAAGTGAGCTATACCCTGTCATTCTATATAGCAGCAGTAACTATTTTACCAGAAACAGGCAAAATCCTTCTTAGCTGAATTTCATTCTCTAGGTAGTGTAAAGACTTGGTCACCACTTGGAATCTGTGATAGCCCAGGACTTTGCAGGCTTCAATAAATGCATACAAGTAGTAGAAATTTCTGCAAGAGCAAACAGAGCTTTGCTTTTCTCCAGATGTTAATCCATCCCAACAAAATGGGAAATCTGGAAATGATCAATCTTCTTTGTGAGAACTCTAGTAAACATATAGCAGCTTCATTTCCAGATGGTGAAATCCGCATTCACCAGGCTTTCCACCAGCCGCTCAGATTCACCTGAATGAGGCTCTGTGTGTGCTCGCTCTCTCACTTTCCTGCTCGTGTACCCACCCCCACTTCGCTTTTGTGGTTGTTCAGACAAGTTCTTACTTGCGATCAGCTGTACCCAAAATGTGAACTCATTGACCGTCATCTTATGTCCCGTTTTACCTGTAATCTTATGCAGGTGGTGAGTGATGGCTCAACCAGTTAGCTCTATCGTGCAGCTCGGACAGTGACATCTAGTTCCAGGAGTTATTTTGAACCCCGAAATTTTTTGTTCCCTCTTGCTTTTTCCAGTCATTACTTTTTAAACATGTGAGTTTCATTTTTTGATAACACCTGCAGTGATTACCTGCAGAATGACATACAGAATAAGCAGGGAATAAATGAACGCTGGATTATGGATTTGCTGTTCTTTGGCAGAGGCCCACGTACCTGTGAGGACAGGGGAATATGACAGAGGTGGAGGAGAGCAAAGGGGATTCGGAGCCACTTCTAAAAAGGATGTTGCGGAGAACAGCCAACTTTTACCTATGCTCTGAAAGTTGACTACAGTAGAAAATTATGTTTTTGAAGAGTAATGTTGCCAGTCATGAAATTACAAATGAGAATATAGCAAAATGACCTCATTTAATTTTGTGGCATTTCATAAATTGAAAATGGCTAAATGTGCTCATTCTTCTTCATCAGTCAAAACAATAAAAACATCACCACACTATCAAGACTTATCAATGCAGAATTTTCACAACGGGATGTCTAAAGTTGGACATTTGGAGCGGTATTTATCTCCCCTGATTATAGCCATTTTTAAGTTAACGAAGCCAAGTTAGTTAGCAAGATTCTCTATATCCTGGGGTAGGATAGCCATAGCACTTAACAAATTTCCATCCTGTCGTAAAAGCATAACATGGATAGATAAGGTGTTTCCCATCTAGAAGTACCTGTTTCTTCTACTCATTGTACTGGGAACCCATCTGACAGATCAGATGCCTGATTTTTAGATGGCTAGAGTTAGGTGAGATGAATCCTGTTCTCAGGGTCATACGTTAGTATTTCAATTTACATGACACAATTCTTGAGGTATTTACTATTCTGTATTGATGCAATGCTTGATTCTTTTTAAGAAAAAGATATGCTTCAGTTGTTCATATTATACTCAGGATCTTTTTAATTCTAATGGGTAGATGCTTTTCTAGGATGAGTTCTCAGGGCTTGCTTGGCTTACCTGAATCGGTAACAACCTATGCAGGTAAGAATCTAAATGTACATACTTGGGTCTTGACCCACTGCCCATGGAGTAAATGTAGAAGATCGCAGTTGATTCCAGCAGGCATTTACACAAGTCCGTGAATGATTAATTTGAACACTAATCCCTACTCCAGAGCATTCCGGTTGAGGTTTTAAGTTAGTATTCTGATTGCTTATTATTTTATCCAAGAAGGTTTGTCCATTTGAAATTTTTTCTTGTCTCTTTTGTCAGATGAGTACTGTTCTGCATTCTCTGAGTTAGTGAGCTGTTATGAGGCAGTTCAAGCAAAGTCAAGTCCAAGCTGCCAGTGGTGCTACTGATAGCCTCCATTTTTGTTAAAATAAATACTTAAACTAAGTGCAACACCCTATTGAAATAGTGAAGTTTTATTGTGGCAGAACCAGTGGTTACCAGGAGTTGTGGAAGCCCATTCAATCCAGACCGCCAGCTGGATCAATGCCACAGGACGATCTATTCGACAGCAGGGTGCTCTCATTAAATGACCTTTATGTCTTGTGTTAAGCCAAATCCATTGCCAGTGTTAAATTACAGTAATAAATCTCTACTAAATTTCAGAATCAAAGTTCATATACTTTTTATGTTAGTCCTTGTTCTAGTTATTTTTCTTTCATGCGTGCCTCTCAGTTTCCTAGCTGTGGATGACAACAACAGCACCACCACCAAATATTTGGCAAAAACTTCACAAATTTTTGGCCCAGTTTTAGACTCAGTTGGCTTAGTTATATTCTCCAATACATATTCACAGCTCCCAGGGACTTCCGTGGATATTACCTATCTCGTGTATTTGAAGACAAAGCTGAGACTACAACATTTAGCTATTGAACTATCCTTAACTGCAGTGAGAATACTTGCAAGTAAAATAATTGCATTCCTAGAAAGTTTATATTCTTCCCACTGTCCCCAGTAAGGAAACCTTGTTATCTTTTCTGTCTTTGGTTTACAGTACCGTACTGCTACTGTTTAAAAATCCATGTGGGTTAGTTCTAAAGTATAGCTACCTGCTTCGTAATTGCTTGCCTAATTGGCAATTATCTTTTTGTAATTTTTTATATGATTCTTCTGACCCTGATAATCTATTTTTTCAAGAGAGAAGCTGTCATCTTTAGTTCATTTGTAAAAATGTACATGGAATTGCTTTCCTATATATATTTTTAAAAAAACAACCAACCAACCAAACCCAACATAGAATAAACAAACAAACAAAAAAATAACAATAAAATGGAGTCACTTAAATATGGATTTTCTTAGGAGCATTGAAAAATGGTGATTTATAATAGTATCGCAATATGCAAGCCAAGATTACTGGCCCGCTGTGCTGGGTGGTGTAAAATGCCCAGCGAGATCGTTCCTGCCCAACAGAGTTAACAGTCTGAATAGACAAGTTAAAGAGTAGAGGAAAGAAAGTATCGTTATCCCCATTTTACAGCTGGGCGAACCTAAACTCAAACAGGTTAAAGCTCTGTCTAGACTGAGAAACTAAGGTGAGTTTAGCAGGTTCATTAGCTAATGCATTTTTATGAATCCATTTTTAGTCATCTCTTGATGACCAGAATGCCCAAACAGATTAGTATTTAAAACCAGGCTGTGGTCAATGATATAGCTACGATTTTGTGAGTAGTGGTTACTTTTTTTTCTTAGAACCGCAATTTACTGACACTGCAGTATGTTTATATTTCCAGCTAGTTCTGACATAATTGTCTATATTGTTAGTTATATATAATACTGATTTTTGCGATTGAGATTTTTGTAAGGGCATATATTCTGTGTGTACATTTGAACTATCCTTTGACCGACAGGTTATGCTGGGGAAAGTGTGAAAATTATAGTACAGCTGTTTAATGTAGTACAGTATGTTTAATTTAGTAAAGAGATGGTCAATATACATCAGATTCAAAAAGAAAACCAGATTAAATGGATTTGCCTGATACTTTTATTGCATTAGTTAGAGGAGTTTAACAGATGAGCTCATTTTTTAGGAATGCTGTCTATTACACCCAAGAGATTATTGAGAGATGAACAGCTATACAAGTCCCAAGCACCTGAGTGACTTAAAAGTGTAACTGTGGTTCTCTGGAGCAACGCAGAGACTTGGGAGCCTGGTTTCCATTGGTTTTTAGGGAGACCTCTGCTCAAAAGTGTCCATGATTTTTTAAAATGTGGACTCTAAAGAAGGATTTACTAATGGATCCCAGAAGAAGACACTAAGTTTGTATTTGTTACATTTTTTTTTACCAGAGTAGAATTATTCTGAAACACAGCTGTTCAGAACTCGCTAGGAAAGTTTCTTGTCCTCTTGGTTTAGGAGTTTTCTTCTTCCAAATGTAGTTTTGATGAAAAGTCATAACTCAAATTGAGATAATTCTTCAAATAACCATACCCAAATCTGTAAAAGATTTTGAATGTGACTGTCAAAGCCTTTTATTTGTCTTTGCATTCAACAGAAAGCCAGTGAACAGACAAGCATAGTGGATGAGGTGTCAGGTATATTTTTATTATCTTTTGGCATAGCAATTTCAGTGGCAATAGCTGAGATCAGTGCCTAAGAATTTTAGCCACTCTCCATGCATTTTCTGGTCAGGACGGTCCCTACCCTGAAGATCCTGTAGCCAAAATAAAGAGAGACAAGGGACCGTATAATGTGCAAATGAGAAACTCGGGATGAAAGGATTTGCCAAAGGCCATAAACAAGTGAGAGAAGGTATTTGATCCCTCATAGAGGTGGTTTGCCAACAGCAAAGTTGAAGTACACAGCAGCAGCCACAAGAACGTCCAGCGCTGGCCATTTTGCATCTACATCCATTTTGCAGGGTAACACGTGATGAAATCATTAGTTCTTGTGGATCAGTGGGTATATTGCCACTGATGTAAGTGGAACCAAGATTTCAGGCAGGATGTCTATCTAGAATTGTCAGTCTTGTCCGAGCTTTAAACATAGAAGTGCCTACTTTAACAAAAAGATGGGGTTCCTTACCCAAACATTCTTTTTTCCTTCCTGCATTTGTACATTAGGATAACTGATTGATTTTTAGAAGAGTAGTTGTAACCAAACTCAGCCAATTGCACTGTTAGATGACTTGGTTTTTAATGGCCTGAAACCTATCAGCAAGCCAGCCTCAGTCAGAAAATTGCAGAGCCATGAAAGTTCAGTGCAATTTTCAAGTAAGGTTGTACTTTCACTACTAATTTCATTTCTGCTTCATGGAAGGTGGTGGGGGGTTTTTTTGTGGGTTTTTTTTTTTCCAAGTCAATAAAAATATAACAACTGAATAATAATATGGAATAGGTAATGCTTTTCTTTAAAATGTCTGTCAAGTGAAATGAATGATATTTAACCGGCAGTTTAGCAGAGTAACTACTACGACAGGATCAGTGTCTTGTGCTTTAAAAATAAACTTCTTTGCTCTGAGTCAACATCTGCTTTGCCTTGGCCTTCATTTAGCCAAGTCAATAAAAATAAAACAACTGAATAATAATATGGAATAGGTAATGCTTTTCTTTAAAATGTCTGTCAAGTGAAATGAATGATATTTAACCGGCAGTTTAGCAGAGTAACTACTACGACAGGATCAGTGTCTTGTGCTTTAAAAATAAACTTCTTTGCTCTGAGTCAACATCTGCTTTGCCTTGGCCTTCATTTAGCAGCAGGAGACCATTATCTTGTGATGACTTTCTATTCCACTGACATCTCATCTGGTGCACCGATATTCTTAGTATTTTCCTCCCCTGCTGTGCCCCTTCCCCTCAGCCACACACACACAAACAGTCTTTATCTGGGCCGGTAGAATGCCATGTTCTCCTGCTCCTCTGAATAGGAGATTACACGTAATGTCATCAATCAGTCGCTTCTACCACTCAGGAAAAGTGTGTCCTTCCAATTAACTTCTTATACCCTAATAAGCAAACAGCAAGAGTCTTGGATAGGTGCCTGAAATCACGAACATTGATCTAAACTGCCCTGACATTCAGAATCTGAGGTGGGGGACTAGACCATCTGAGAAGGCAAACTTCTCTTGTAAAAGTGCCAGCCTTTCAGATCGGGTCTGGTTATTGCCAGGGATAGGAAAATGGAACATAAAAATGAGATAAACCAACTAAATTTTTACAAAGGCTTGACTTGTTTTGGTTTTGGGGCAAATATTTGGAGGCAAACTGGTTTCTCCAGACTTATTTGAAGTAAATTACTATTCAGATTTACTAAATCTGTTAAGTTTACCATTTGGGGGCAGTTAATTTGTAATGCTCTTTAATACAAGAGGATACATCAGAGCAGGAATTTCTTCAGCTTGGCTTCACAGGTTTTTTTTCTCCACAAAGGAAAAAGAGAAGGACGTAACATCAAAAGGTACCAGTGCTTGCATTGGAGCAGTCCAGAGGTCTGTTTAACCTAAGACATCAACAAGAAGATGCTTAAGGAATAAATGTAAGAAATAGTGCAAGAATTGTGTGATTCTGCAGCTTTCCTGCTTTTATGATGGTGCAAGGAGCAGATGAACCCTGCGGGCAGGGCAGGGAGGGAAGTGACTGTTAGGGTTTACAGAGCTTCTGGAAGCACTCAGTGCCTAATGGGGTGAGAAGTCTCCTCCTCCTGTGTCCTTGTCTCCTGCACAGAGGTGCCTGTCCCCACCTGCACTAAATGGAGCACCATTATGTGAGGGGAGCCTGGGCATGCTTTTCTTTAAGTTGGGGGTTTGGGTGCACCCAGGAAGCCCTCTGGGTGAGTCAATCAGAACATATCCAGTTTCCCTGCCTGTCCTTTTGAAGTGCCTGCAGTGAGTAGCAAAGCCAAAACCTATCCTTCAGTATTATTATTTTTAATCTAAGTAGGACTAAAAGAGGATGTGTTGTATGATGGGTTTACAGGCATGGTTTGAACCTGTCACCAGCAGCAAATTACATCTCTCACATTAAAATATAACCTCCTCAATACTGTTTATTATACCTAAGTGTAAGCTGATTGTGATGGACTGTGATTGTCAACTGATGCAAGTAAGCAAGACAAAGATGGCTTTGTTTGGTTTTCTTTTTTTTCTTTGAGGGGTTTAAGCTAATGCATTTGTATGTGACCAACTGAAAACCTTTTCCATTTACTTTTTTCAATGTAAAAGTATGATCCGTACGTTGTCTTTTCTATCCTACCTTCTTTAAAGACCCACTGTGGGAACTTGCAAGATAAAACTGCTGTTGCTGCCTCCTGCTTCAGATTATTTAGTGCATACTGCAGAACCACTGTGTGTATTTTTCTTGTTCATGGGTTGTTTCACTGCCTTATACCTAAACAGCTAGAATGAACTGGCATTCGGGATTAGTAACTTATTCTAGGTGAAGTTAACATACAAGTCTTTACAGTAATTTGAACTAGTTTCCATTGAAACAGCATTTTCCTAGTGGAGTTTTTTGGCTGTATTGTAGATTCCGACTCTTCATCTATTGCCAAATGTAGTTGACATTTTTGTGGAGGTAATTAAGACGGGAAAGGAGGAAAAGAGTACAGACTTTCTCACAAATGTGTCCTGGATTTGTTTGAATGTTTTCAGAAATTATATTTTCTTCTTGTGCTTGAGTATCTTGTATTTTGGGATGTTTGCAATCACGGTATATACTCTGCAGGTTAAGTGAGCACATCAGGAGAAAGATCACCCTAATCATTCCCATTTATGCTCTGCCTTGGAGTAGATGTAGACTTAGTACATGGTATCTCTTGAGATCGCAAGAGATGTGAGAGGAAAAAATGTTGAAAAATGCTGATTTTTACTTGAAGATGACTGAAACAATGCCATTTGAATCAAAGGCTATGTTAGAACTCCGTGTGGAATGTCCCTACTTTTTTAGTAATTTAGAGAGCTTCCCAGTTAAAGCATTGTTTCTGTTAGTTCTCACTTCTTTACAATGAGAGGAAAGCAGATTAGTGTGACAGTGGGAAAATGTTACTGATACATTAGACTATTTTCCGTATTGTCTTACGGTTCATTGCCAGATTGAAGAACAGTAGTTTTCTGACCTTAACCTACATGTTTCAGAAAGGTGGTCTGCCTGAATTCAGCTTGGGGTAAGGTTCTAATACTTACATCTCAGGCATCCGATATTTAAGGCTGCCAGGTTTGCACCTGAGTTTTCCGCTAGAGGAATATGTGCAAATAGAGTTTAGGCCATTTGTAAAGTATACGTGGCAGGTATTTGATCCAGTGCATGGACATAGCAAAGAGGTGCACATGAGCAAATCTAATGTATTTGAGAAGCACTGCACTTATTGTGCATGCACAAATCAAATGTATGGTGCAGGGACAGTAAATCTGGTGCTTCTAGAAAATTACACACTTACTTCTCATGTACTGTGGAGTAGAAATGTCCATTTACTGTGGAAATGCCGCTTTACAAACTGTGCAACAGCACCAGCTGGACTGCCAGCTATCCAGAACTCACAAAGGTAAAACATCCTTTTCTGCCCTGAGAAGCAAATTTTCAATGCAGAAAAAAAGGGGTTGTCTAGAAAAATGAAAATTTGGCATAGCCTAACTTTTTTCCTTCACATGCAAAATTGACTCGGAATTAGTCTCGTCTCTGCTCTGTGCTTGTGTGAGAAGGAAGTATTTTCAGAAGAAATTATCTTGCCATATTTACTGACATCAAGGAAGATAAGCACTTACTCTGTTCATGTACGAAAGAGTCCCTCAACCCCACCTGTACCTCAAGAATATGAAAGGAAAGATGAAGAAGAATGCAGGGAGCATATCCCAGTGCTCCAGGGAAATTGGTGTCCCTCTGTGGGAAGATATGTTAGGATCCCTCTCACTGGCTCCATCACTTACTTGTGATTGTGAAGTTGTGTCCTTGGAGAATGAGATTGTTTCCTGCCTTGTAAAAATGATGCTGCTTGTGTTACAGAGAGATGCTACGGAGAAAAGATGCAGAGAGATTAACAAGAAAAAACAATGACAATTGGCAGCATGATTCTTTCCTTTCCCTCCCTTCTGGACTGGAAAAAGTACTCTGTCGAGGCAGACTATTGACTTAATGCATAGCACTGTATGAATCATTTTTTTTTTTGAAGGAAGACATTAAGCTTTCTAGGCCAATGCTCTGTCCTGACAGTGACGAATAGCAAATGCTCCAAGAAGATTAAAAAACCAAACTGAACCAAAAACAAACAAACAAACAAAACCCCAAACAACAAAAAAACCCCATAGTTGAAGACTAAGTCCAGAAAGGAACTTTCTATCCTCAAATATTTATGGGTTAGCATATTTCCTAAAGTACATGAGTTTATACCGTTCCCCAAAAAAGTAAAATTTAATGTAATTTTTGATATTTTCATTGTCCACAGACATGTTTAATCTTGCTCCTTCCTGAATTCTCTGACAATGTAGTTATTTCTAACTGAGCAACATTGCTTTGTAAGGAGGAGGACATCTTGAAAAACTCCAGCAAGCTCTTTTTCTTTCAAGGTTGGGGTGGGACCTCTTTAAAGGAGAGAGGGCGAGATAATCAACGTAGGACATGTTAAATGTTAAAAATGCTAAATTTGTGAATCCTTAATTTTAAAATACGTCTGTATAGGAAAGATACATTTATGGAGCACACTAATTGTTCAAGGAATCAGGCCAGTGAGGTTCAGAGTCCCACCTGCACAGGATACCTTGTCAGATATGTTTTGATAGCTCTCTTAATGCCTTTGGCCTTGATTTTGGGAACAAGGCAGTCCTTACCAAGACAGTAAAGCACTGGGTACCCATTAGACTGTTCTTTGAATGCTTCACTGAGGCCACGTTTGCTCTCCAAACAGGTAGTGAGCCAGCATGGGTAACATAGGTGGTGGCTGGCGCTGTTATTAGGTAGGTTGGTATGCCACAGGGATAATTATGTTTGCAAGCTATCTGAAGAGGTGAAGGATACATATATGGAAGGTGGGAAAGTCAACAATATTCATACTCTGTCCTAAAAGGCTTTGTAAACATAGTCATTGTGTCTCACCTTTTATACAACTCTTAACTTCCAGTCACAAACTTTAAAGGTATTATTGTGTCTTTAATTCTATGTAATATTCTCAAAAATATTAATGGAGAATTTTTTTTCTCTGCAAATACGAGTAATTTTCATTATTTAGAGTATGAATGATGAGGTAAACCAAATACCTTCTAAAGCACTTTGTGGTTTTATTCAAATGGATGTTTGTAAATACTTCTTGCAAAGGGTTTCTTTACCCTGTATTTGCTCAGCATTAATCCCTGAAAAAAAAAAAAAGGCTGTGTGGTCAATGAAGACATCCGGTAGAAAACTGATCTGCTGAAGTACCTCTCGCAGAATGAAATTTGCTTATATGGCATGCTCCTTTAAACCATTTTTTCTTAAAAGCATACAAACCACATATGTACCCTAGTCATACAACTGTCTGTCTCTGCTCTCTTCCATGCTCTCATTTCATCTGCCTAGTTCCTTTTCTCTGTCCATTTTTGTCTTCATGGGTTTTTTTCCACGCTGGTGGTTGAACTTAGGATATCAGCTTTTTATTCATGTGCTTTTACTTCTTAGCTCAACTGACTATGTAATACGTATTGAAAAATAGAATTTCTTGGTAGTTTCCAGCAGAGATTCTTTGCCAGTGTTGACAGTACACTAAAGGATGTGTGTAAGCAACAGCTCTGCTGGGACATTTGATGTCCTGTCTGGTTACAGCTATGTCACCCCACCACCCCCCCAGCAATCACTCACAGAAGTTTTAGTCTTCTTCAGCAGTCGTTCTTTGATGCTTCTGGAATGCAAAGGATTCATTTCTAGTCTACGCAAGATATATTGCAGAGTATATAGATGTACGGAAATCGGAGCTTAGCTGTTTTTTGGGACTGCCAAAGTTTCACTGTAAACACAACTTCAAACAGAGCTGCTTTCTCTAGACTTAGGTTTATCCTGAAGTTTGCAGCTTGTTTTCATTGTGAATGTGCTTGTGGGAAAAGACTGTTATACTGTAGATAATTTTCACCGTTGCCCAGAAATCGTTGCTGTATAGCTAGGTACAAGTAGACTGTTTGGGCAACACAGGCTGTTCTCTCTGGATTTTATTTGAATGTGTTGGCACTGGATTCGAGCCCGGAAGGTAAACTTGATGGTTGGTGTTATAAAGGCCCGTCCTGCTTTGCAACTGAGTAACTGTAGTCGTCTATAAAGTAATGAAACTTTGAGCAGTTCCAGCTCCTGGATCCCTATCTTTGCTATACTAAAGAATTCTTCCCAGTGTCGGAACAGCAGCGTTCTTCGAGAGCCTGGGCTGCCATCTCGGTACCTTGAAGCAGCCTGTAGCTGTGAAAGTCCTGCCGCTGTCACTCAGCACCAGCGGTCTTTGCTCAGGACACCCTTCTCTCACCTGAATCTCTCTCTTACTTGACATGCTGTGTTTTTCATTAAGACCCAGGTCAAAACAGTCCTTTCAACAACTTGCATTCTTTGACTCTTTAGAGGAGGTTTTTTTCTATCTTGGCTGAAGATAGATTTGAATTGATATGCACAATACACCTGAATTCCAGGGAACTCAGAATCTTCTTCTGATTCATTAATGGCCATCATTAATCTTGATAGACCCTCTAATGGACATAGTAATATTTGCATTTTGTCCAATCCTATTACTCAGATAACTGCCAACAGTCAGGCAGTGCTGTGTTATCCTAGAATTAACAGATAAATCTTCTCCATGAGCTAATGCCTAAGTAGCTGGAGTTTTAACAGAACAGTTAATGTGACAAGTCTTATGATGTTAATTGGGGCAGAAAATGAAATATTTCTACTTGGTAGAAAAGAACAAATGTCCCAACTTAAGATGCAGACAAATTTCTGACTTGCCAGCAACTTAAAAAGAAATGCAGAAGGCCATCTTTACTGTTGTGTGTATCTAAGCTTGCACTATGCAAGTTGTCTAAACTGTTTTTCTCAGCATAGTATTTAAAGGGGGGAAATAATAATTACAAAGAAAGATTTTGCTTCACACAGTATTAATTTATTTGAGCAGCTTACACATACATTGGATGATCCGTAGTTCTTCTAAAAAGGATCTGTGGATCTAAAAATTATTCTTCTTGCACAACCATGGATTTGAATTCCTTGCCCAAATATGCATGTGAATGTCAGTACATAAAGTGCATTCATGTAGCATGTAATTTTCTGTTGATGAGCACCGACAGCTTCACAGTAAAAATCCATATATAACGCTTCTTTTTATATATGTGTACATTTGTAAAGTTTTTTAACTATGAATTCTTTTAAATGCAACATTCTGCTTTTAAGCTAAGTAATCTTCAGAAGAACTGGAGGTGCTGATAGAGTAATTGTGTTTATTCTTCCAGTTTCACAATTTCTGTCTTATAAACATTGTTTTGCATTATTGGGCTCCACGTTTCCCCTTCTCATCTGATGTTTTACAAATATTTTTCTAATTGCTTGAGACAGTGTGGTCCAATAAAATTACATCGACTTTCTGCTGAACTTGTTTGTCTGATCCACTGCCAAAAGTTGTAGGCAGCTAGGCAGCACACTTGGTCTCACTTTCTTTCACTCCCCCTCCTGTAAGGCAATGCTTTCGGGTAGCCCTCTACCCTTAAAAGAACACACCTATGAAGACTTAGGCTTGTGAAGCATGCATTTTATGTTTCTAAGCCATTCAAATGCTTCAGCAAGGCACTGCATCCTAGCAGATTTTTAAGATAACTGAATCTGTTTCTGTCTGTAGGTTGTTACGTGATTAAGTTAATGCGGGTAAGTCATACGTTATATTTTAAAGCAGAAGTACTTGTTTTGGCTCTGGGCCCATTCATGTTTCAGCATAACAGCTACTCTCAGCCTTAATGCAGTATTTCTTCATCTGATAAAGGACAAATTACAGCTAGAAGTGTCCAGAAAGTGAGGTACTGTGTTGCCTTGTCACCCTGAGAGCCCACATGAAGAATGTTCAAGGGGATATAACAGCTAACATACATAGCTGTAAAGTATTCTGTATTTTTACAGTGACAGGGATATTCAGAGGAGAATTGCAATCCTGTGGTTCTGAGTGTCCAAAAGAGCTAACAGAACAATGAACGATTATTCTTGAGTCTTGATAACAGAGTGCCTTACAATGAGGGGTGAATTGTAACTAGCTGTGCACTGAAAATAGACCCTTCCCCTTCATTGTCACAAACACGTTGCTGTTTATGATCAGTTTGCCAGACACTTTCTTCGTGATATTACAACTTTTCCATTTTTTTGCCCTCATATAATGAGATGAGTCTGTAGTTTCTTTCCTTACATTACATAGTTTTGTTGGGTTTTCTTTTGGAACAACCACGTGTACCTCGTGCACCGCATTTCATGTGCATTTTTGAGCGTTTGCTTACCATGTCCCACATTTTGTGCGATGGAACATGATCAGGTCCAAGATCTCCTAAAATAATTGCTTGCTTGATATCTGGAAGCATTTTAAAAACTACCTCGAGGAAAAAAAACAAAGCAAACAGTGCTGGTTTGCCACAGTGGAACAGATATGGTATGTGATCAGTTAGCTGCAGCCCACAGATAAACACAGACAGCCAAGCCAGCAAGCATAAACAGAAACCACATTATTGTCCCACTCAGACTTCTGGCCTCATGTTTGTTAAGTGATTTCTAGAGTCTGAAAACCAAAACAAGGATTTTCAAGTACGGATAGCTGAATTTGACATTATTTGATACTAGGCGTCTACGGTTCTTTTTAATCTTCAGCATCGGTCATTTTTGAGTTGTCTTTCTCTCCAGTTGGTTAATAAAGACCTGGGTTGTATAATGGGTGGTATTTATCAATGCAACCTCATCTAATTTTTTTAAGAGCTGCATAAAGCATAAACATTGTATCTCTGGCTTGGGCAAATCACTTGACATCCTTAGTAACGTAAGAATACCTAATAGTAATTTCAGAGAGAGTTTGTTGAAGCCTCCAGATGTCAGGGGCTGTGGAAGTGTAAAGTATTATTACAGATGTTTCTCATAATAATAATGCATCTGATAGCAGGGCAGAAAAAGGAATTAAGGGCCAAGTACTTCAGTCATTAACTGAGCTGAACTCCCACTAAGGTCTATGTGAGTTTTGTTCAAATAAGGATTACAGAATTCAAATGTAAGTAATTATTTCCAATCTGGAGTGATTTATGCTGCTTTTCCAGCCTTGTCTTTCTAGAATCTTGAAAACAGAGTCAGAGTATATTGACTCACTGTACACAGAAAGAAAGCTTGCCAGCGTAAGGCTTGGTAGCATGAGGAAAGTTTGACTCGGTCATAGATACGCAAAATCAAGCAGGGTGACTTATGTCTGCAAAGCAATCAGAAGTGTCCCTGCGGCAGAGACATATCCCAGCCAGCTTTCATTCAGCTGGCATGAGTACCACAGTCCCATGGGCTTATACAGCCTGTCTTGAAATCATTGCCGCTACATTTACAGTGCTGTTGGCAAGATGAGGGGTAGCTCAGGAGCGCCTGAACGGACCGCCGTCACACCGCTGGCTGCGATGTAGGCACGTCTTTTGTTAAAGGTGCACCAAAGAACCAGTGGATAAGGAAACTGCCCTTCAGTTTGGTAAAGGTATTTTCAGTGAGAGCTTCACCTTTGTAGATTGCAAGCTCTAGCATTTTTTTTTTAAAGCTATTTATGAAGTAAGGAGCTCTCAATAGCCCGTGTACCTGTGGGAAAACACCACAATTAACTACTTTGTTGCAAAATCCAATTACAGTGACAGTGCTAAACCCATTAAGATGCAGTATGGACAGCATTGAACTCGTTCAAATGATGTTCCTCAACACTATGAAATTCTGATAAAATTCAGACGTTTAGAATGAGGCTGAGACTTTGTTAAAATATGTTTAGGTGTATAGTCATTGTAGAACTTGCAAGTGTGCCATCTTCTTTGTTGTGCAATCAGATCCTGCAAAGTAGTAGTTTTTCTTGATGTGAGTAGTAGGTTGCAGTGTATGTGGTGTACAGAGTCTTCTGAAACGCTGTCGCGCATGATTATAGGTGGAAGATTATTTTTGGCAACTCTGAACTTTTCAAAAGCCTCCATACTGCTCCACATCTGTGTCTGTGACACAAAATTGTAGTTGTTTAGCACTGGTATATCTGTTTATACACATGGAGAACAAAAAGAGGACTGGCATAAACAAAATGTCATACACATTCAAATTTTGATTATGATAAAATAATCAATCTGACATCATCACAAAAATGGAGTGCCAAAAAATATTTATCTACCAGCTCATGAAGGGCAAGCCTCAAATTCCTGTGGTTTGGTTCATTTAAGCACTAAGAAAGTTAAACATGTTCATGAAACGTCTCAGATCCAGGCTCTGTTCCTGCTTCTTCACAAAGCGTTAGAGGCTCAAATCATCGTGTTCCTTTCTGTCCTCCAGTAGCTCCAGTTCAGGTGTCCTGGGCAGGATTCACCTTGGTTAACTAGACATCAGCCGTACAGGACCAATACCTGAACTAGTCACGAAACTTCCTTAAAAATCAGTGGGAAAAAATAGGCATTTCTGAAGTGTGATTCATCTAACCTGTGTAACCTTGGAATGAGATGTCTCATGCCTTAATACTTCTGATTTTTCTCCACAGGCTATAAAGAGGTTCTTGAGAACTGTCTCAGATGTAACAGTCTAGGTCCCACTCATCTACTGGCTGTCTTTCAATATTCTCATGTTCAGTAGCCCAACAGTTGAATTTCTCTCAATTTTGCCTTGAAATTATTAGCGTTGCTGTGGTGATGATCAACAGCAGGCAAGCAATTTGAAATATAAAAATACTGCTGGAACAATTTTTTTCTTAATACTCTAATTAACATTTAATGACATCTTGAATTTTTATTCTTTTCAATTCTAACTACTCCATGCCCTGTGTCATTTAGTGCAAGAAAACAGATTGGCTAGCACTGCTGTATTTCTTGTTTTGGCAGGTGTGTAAATAAAGACATTGTTTGTATACTTCAGGTATTTATTATATCAGATACGAATGCCTTACACACCTTATTAGTTAAGTAGATGGAGATTTTTGCCTGGTACAGCATTTTTTTCCTAGTAGTAGGCTTTGCAGTGTTACTTTTCAGGAGGTAATATGCTCAAAAGCAAGTTTAGCAGACACTTGAAAATCTACTGGAACGGTGGTGCAAATTGCAGGATTCTTAGAGATCAAAACTTTGAAATACTTTGAAGTAAGTCTCAATACCCCGTAATGTTATGATATAAGATAGATGACAAAGCCAGTGAGATATACTTGGTTGTTTTATAAGGAGTGCTGAAAGAAGCTGTCATTAGTTCAGGAACAGCAAGATTACCCAGAAGCCACAATTTGAGCAGAACTTGCCGCATTTGAATTGCTTCATGGTTTTTGCTAAATTAACTCAACAGTGTACATGTAAGATGTGAAGCTGGAAGAATAGTGATAGCTGTGATCTTTGATAGTATCTTGTGAAAAGAAAGTGGTAGTATTTAGGAAAGATTTGATATTGGAAAGCAGAAGTAGCCCTCCCTACTGAAGAAACATCTGGAAAATTCAGCTACTTTCATCAGAAAAGCTGGCAACCCTAAAGAAAACACCAGTCGTAATCAGGTATAATAGAAAAGTCACTGAAAATCTTGGTTCCTTAAGTTCTGACAGCTGAACAATCACTTAAAACTCATCAGACAGCTACATGGAGTCAAGAATGAAGGTTTTTAATTGCAGGTCTTCAGTGATCTAACACATCTGTAGCATATTTTCATTTTACTCATTTTCAGATTATTTTCATGTTTCAAATGCTCATACTGAAAAGTAACTTGTGTCTTATAGAAAAAGTATAATCAGAAAATGCAAAGATCCTTTTTCTGATTATACAGAGCCCCCATAGACAGCTCTAGGATATTTGCCCATAAAAAATGCCAGGCAAATGAAAATGTTGCCTGTGCATTTAGCACCGAATTTAAAATGTGAAGTGACAACAAAATCTAGTGCTAAATATGGTCTTGATGGTTTTATAAAGAAGCCTTCCCAGCCTGTGCAGTAGACTTTCTTAACCAAAATCTTTTACCATGAAGTTGATGAAGGTGGGGAAAAAAAAAAGATACTCGGCCATTAAAAATGACCTATGTGAGTAAATTTTCGTAACAGCATTCGTAGATAATAAAGTTGGTGATGATTTACCGGTTACAAATGGCCTCTTGAATCATTAGTAAGCCTTAAGAAATATCCCTTTTATTTTTCAGTGATGGTCTGGTGGCTCGCCATTTCATGCTGTCCCTTGCGTTATGACCACCAGCCTGCTCTTTGTTCAGGCAGGCGTAGAGGAGTGCTGTGCTGTGCGCTGCCGTTACTGAGCTGCCACACGTCCAGGTCTTGAATGAAGATGGTGGCCTGCGTATAGAAATCTGGATGACAAAGTCGTTTACAATCATTAAAAGAAAGATGTAAATCATCCTTTGTCAAAAGAACCGATTCCTAGTAAAAAGCATAATACATTAATTTCATTTAAAATTCCATACGTAGTATCTGTAAAGTAGGTAGTTTAGCTGGGTACTAAGGTCTCTTAAGTGAGAGAAGTGTCCTCAAAATTCTTACCAATATTTAAGGAGAAGTGAATTTTGACTAGAATTATGATTTTCTAACGTAAAATTGGATTCCGAGTGAAATACAAAAAGTTTCTCTAAGCTTTTTGAAGGCTATGTGTCAGTTTTTGATATTTTACCAATAGGTATATAATTTCAGGAGATTTCCTCACTCAGAAATTCTGAAGTCTTTTGATACTTTTTGAAGCTATTGATACTGGAAAACTAGGGCTTTTTATGTCCATTTAAACCTTGACTTCTGAATGAACTGTGATACATGTAGTTTCTTGCATTTATCTAAAGACGTTTCAGAAGCCAATCTTTTTTTCAGCACAACTGTTATTGGATTTACCTAACAAGCCTAATGCACGTGCTGCTGAAAATAATGACAGTGGTGAGTTGAGACCTGCTAGAGTTATTGGTGTGCGCCATTTTTTGATGAAAATGGAATTAATCAGCTTTTTCTTTAATACAATTGAAGAATACATAGTTTCTAATGAAACAAAACCGCAGCCAGAAAAAAGTAAAATGCTTAAAGTGGACTGAAACATGCATTTCTAGCCTATAAAACGGCAAAGAGGGGCGGTTGTACAGTACATACTGTAATAAAAATAAAGACAATACTTGCTTTTGTGGGAAGTAAGATGATGAAACTGTAAATAAATAACATCCTGTAAATGTGTAAATATCGATCTACAGATGATATATCATCAGTCTACAGATAAAAAAGAAAGAAATAGTAGTTTCATTCATCCCATATTAAGATGTTGAACTACATTCAAATACTAGTTTCTCCCCGACTAGCTTCTTGAGTGTAGTTACCCCATGTTAATAGTGTCCTGAAAAATTATACAGGTGGTCAGAGAGAGCAACTTTGATAGAATTGCTCCTGTTGATGAATTATGGTAACCATGATATATTCCTCATAGCCTAGACTTGGTAGTTTCCTGTTCCTTCTTGTATTACTACTTCCACTGAGACGTAAAGAAATGGAAAACTTACCTTTCATTTATTACACTGCTCAAGTAAAATATTTCACAACAAATCACAGCTTTAGAATGGGTGTAAGTTTGTAATTTTGTCTCCCCAATTAAAGTTCTGATGCTTTTACATTTTTTTGCTCTGAAGAAAGTACCTAGTCCCATGGAGAATCATGAGAATGGGAATCTCACTGGAAGATTCGTGTTTTCTGGTTTCGTTTTACTTTGGGGCAAGAGATTGAAACCCTCCTGGAGGACAAACTTTTTAAACTGTCGTCTTGCTCTTCTGTTCCCATTTCAGGAATGTTTCTGAAAACCTGTATAGAGGGGATAAGGCTACAAAATTATTTTTAATTCCTATTTGTTGGAGATGGGACTTGAACATAGTTCCAGTTGCACACAGGCACTGACTTTGAGAAATCTTACAGCCAAACCTTGAATTCACGGGTACGGCAGGGCTGTAGTGTGACCTAAACCAGTATTTGTCATGTCTAGGAGTACAATTTGCTAGCAGAGAAGAACAACTAGATTTCCTTCGTCATTTATATGTATATATAAACACATGTGCACACATATATTTTTCCTTGACCATAGGGAATTTATCAGGATCCCATTTTCATGCTTTCACAAGATCCCGTAACTAGACAAGGAGACATGCAGAAACATGCCAAGGCATCGCCTGCTTTGTATTCCTCGAGATGGATAATATGTTAGCAACATAATGCCGAGAATCTCTGCCACATGAACCGAGAATTCAGAACACAAACCGTCAGGCCCACAGGAGGGGTTTGTTTTATCTGAACTTGGAAGAAATGGACCTGTGAAAACAAACCAATTTACTTTCAATCCAAATGATCAGCTGAAGGGATTCTTCAGCAAAAGACCAGGAACAGATGTCGATGCCTTTTCTCAACGATTGCAAGCCAGTCAGTTCAGTTCCCAGTTTTCTGCCTGTATGATAAAACCTCAAGTTCTCATCCAGATCAGGCAAAGCAAAGCCTTGAAGTAAGTTGACACCCATTTGGCTTTGGTTTTTGTCCTTCCTGAAGATACTGAAGGAGTTACCAGTCGTCTTTATTATGTGGCATGAATTTACAGTATTTCCAGTAAATACTCTTGTTAGGAAGTATTTTCTTCCTCTGTAAAAGGAACCTTTCTCCACAGAGATTTGAGAATTCCATTCCATGGAGGGTAACACTCAGACGCTGGAACAAAGTGGCTTATGGATCAGCTTAATCTGTGTGGCATGTAATATATTACTTGGGTTTACAATGGAAGACTTTAAATTCTAGACTACAAACCTCACCGTCTGTATTAGTGTGTTAATGCACTGGATTTTCACCTTTTAAAAAATTGGTTAAAACTTATTTCACTGAAAAGTGAAAATGAGTTTAGCAGCCTGGAATGCCTCTGTTTTCTCTATTACCCCATCTAACACAGTTAGCACAACTGGCAAGCCAGCACCGAAGAAAAAATCAGAGACGAGAGCAACTTCTTCCTTTTAAAAGATGTGCCAAAACCCACTCCTCCGTATTTAAAAGGAAACAACAAAGGGCAAAGAAGGGATACTTGATGCAACTTCAACTGTACAAAGAGTGGAAGTTTTGCTAGTGTCCCATTGCAGGCAGTCTTTGTCTCAATCCCCAGTTCTACAAGTCTAGAGTCCTCGTTGTGGAATGCAGCTGCCAAATAACAAAATGGCCATGGCTCTTCAAAACTTCAGCACAAGTCTGGTTCTTGATGGTTTAGATGGGAAAAGACTTTCTATTTTAAAAGTCCGTAGGGTAAAAAGACATTTCTTAAATCTTACATTTGTTTTGATGATGAAGCTTTAGTGTGATATGCTTCCAGTGGCTGTTTTTAAAGCATTGGTATCCAAACTAAATTTTAAGAAAGAAACTTTTATCCCTGAGAGATACCAGGAGCCCATTAGATTCATAGGAAATACTGGCATTTTCTTCAGCGGTGTGAGATTCTACCTCGCATGTCCAAAGGAGTGAGATCGCTGTTTTACTCAATGTCTTGAAAACATGGAGGAAGCCTGGATAACTTCCAGGGACAAATCTACTGCAGAGGAGAGTACGGCGGGCTTTGCCATTACTAGGTGTGCTGTAAACTCCTATATTGCCTGATAAGCTCTTGGCAAGGTGTCGGTACAGCTCTAGCAGTCAGCCTGAGATGGCATAGCAGGTGGCTAACAGTTACTATTGATTATGTGTACGCCTACGTTACTGTGTTTAGACATCCTCAGTACCCATAAGTAGACTAAAGGACTAGATCTTCGGCTAGGGTGTGTTTTATTTGCTTTAGTTGGACAGTCTGTACAAATTGAAAACTTGGCCTCCAAATATTCCTGTCGATTCGCATGTATTTCTTGTGTTTCTAATCCTATAGAGAATAACAATGGAACAATACAAAAATGCTTACGTTAAAATAATCAGATTGGAATACTGGCAGAGAAAGAGATGCAGATTTTTATTACTGTATGAAAATCTACCAAATTCTAGAATTTCTGGTATAAAATTTATGTGCCGTGAAATACGTAGAAAGAAGACTACATTTTCATACATAGATTACTGAATACTCCAAAAAGACAGGGAGGTAGTATTGCAAACTCTCGCTCTGAGGCACAAAGGAGGAGGGCAGTTTTCTCAGATCACGAAAGACTGTTCGGGTATCCAGCAACACAATCACCCCAGACCTGATCCAGTACTCAATGGACTCTCTCACCTCTTAAGAGCAATTGATTGTAGTGAACAGTCTGTATTACATTAACAGGATGCCACACTGATCTTTATTGCATCAAAAATGTGCAAAAGTTACTGTAGTCTAGGAAGAAATACTTGTAACTCGCTCTACTTTTGAGTCTGTGGGTGGGCCATTGGGGATGTACAATTATTTTCAGGTTTTGGGCACATTTCTACAGGAGACATATCTGTTTTTCCTTCTTTATTTTGGTCAAAGAAGGACATTATCTGTGGCAACTTGCAACCGCTTTAGAACAGTCTTGAAGTGGCAAATTATGAGAAATGTTTTCTGCCAAGTTTTTCAGGGATAAAAAATTTTGTCCAAACAATGTTTTTTTAAAGGCTTCAAACAACTTTTTAATATCAGCATCCTTCAGTTTTCTATGTTCTCTTTTTACTAGAAACATGTTTACTGTTTTGATAGATTTGGAAGTAAAATAATAGTCTTTTAACACCTTTGGTTTTAACTTCCTCTGTGTCAGAGTTCTAAGTTCAATGGCTTTATGTCACTCTTGAGGTCTTGCTTGCTGTGGATTTTGTCTGAAAAAAATGCCTTTTCTAGTCTGTCATTTTGAGGAGTTCTGAGATGCTCTATTCAGAGCAACTCAAATGTGTATCAATGTGTAAGTGCGATATTGTTATATAAATGAAGGAGGAAGGCAACAATGAAAATGTAGACACAGCCGTTTTGTATGTAAATGAACAGGAGTCTCGTAATCTTTAGTTCTGGGAGAAATGCTCTGGAGAAAGCAGAGCAAACCAAACATCTCTCTGTACAGTTGGGTTCCTCTGGAGCACGTAGTAAATGATAGACAGCCAGCTTGTAACTCTATTCCCGGAGCCCAAGAGGTGTACAGAGAGGTCGGGCCCTTTGGTCTGGTGGGCTAAAATACAATCTAGGCAGTGAATGGGAAAACTCAACACTGAAAGAGGAAAATAAGGAAAAGCAATGTTACTTCCCGGAACTCATCCGCACAAATAGGTCTTCACCAGGTCCCACCCTAGGAACGGCCCCAGAGGAGTTTTGCCAGATGGCACAGAGAATGCAGTGACTCATGCTTTTAATCTCTCTGTTCCTGTATCCTGCCTGAGATATTCCTGGATTGTTTCTCCTTTGCTATCTTCTCTGTCCAAATCACTGGGTCTTCTGAGAAAGAGCTGGAAGAAGGGCTGGAATGTGATATTTAGGGAGGAGTCTGTCATATGAAATGTCCTCAGCAGGGAGCTGGGATGCTTATTTAGGAAGGGTTAGAGATGTGAAGGAGTGCGGGAGAGGAGCAGCACAAGACTGGGAAAAACACCACTTCTCTGTCTTCACCACCAAGCAAATGATTTGCCAAGAGTTTTGTGCCCGAAAACAATATGACATATGTCTATTAGATATTTCATGTAGCAATTAAAACAGATATAACATGTTTCCAAAGAATGCTATCCTTCCGTGCTTATGAGCACTGTTGTTTACTCAAGATCTAAACTGCATTAGGAGTCAGTTGGCTAATAGATTTGTCATCAGCTTTTATTTCCTGTGCTAATAGAAATTTTATTTTTTTAATGAAAAAATGAAGGTACATATCATAGGAGCCAACTATAACATTTCTCTGAAGCTGTATTGCTCTGCTACTACGCTTTGAGTTGGCTCAAGTTTCACAAACATGGATCTTGCTGAGCATATGGTTTTGACATAGTTTGCAATCTTGTACCTTAGAAATATGTTTCTTGTCTAGGCAATAATTATTGGTGAATGCTTTCAATTTTGGATGTTGATACAATAAACTACTTAATCGCTTCAGACCTGACACTGGCCATCTTCAGAACTGCGAATGTCATCCTTGGAGGATGCTTATTTTTTGTTGCAATAAATCCTACGGACCAGGATGTCCTATCAGCTATTTAAAGAGTCAAACAATATGAACAATTGTCTCCTCAAAATCCACAGCTGAGGAATATAAATATATGCACACATTAGTGAAAAATATGGGAAGTATGTTCAAACAAGGAGAGCTTTGCTAGCATTACTTCTCTTCTGGAAATCCCAAGGGCTGTATAGTGCCAGCACAGGAAGGTGGAGTTCTGGATGGCTTTAAAGTAATGCAGTCATTTATCTAACTATAAACTAACTGTCATGTTCTGAAACTTATTCTCCAGTGCAATAGTAAATAGAAGTGATCAAATATTTGGATTTTTCAATTTTATGAATAGAAGATTAATTATTTGCAAAAAAAATCATCTTTCCATTATTCATTCAGGACAAAAAGAAGTAAAATTAAAAGTGAATCAATGGACATCTTTTTGGTAAATATATTTGCTATTTCCTCTTTTGCAATTAGTGATCATGATCAGTTCTTACAATTTTTGGGCTCAGCTTGTTTTAATTAGGATTAAAATGGAAAGATATTTCACATAAGAATTCTGGCTTCCTTTCTGATTCATTAATACCACACAGTTTCAGAAGACATGAATAATAGAGTCTGCAAAGATCCTGGGTTTATGTTTTCTCACAGACAGTGTAGTAGTGGGCCAGAAAATGAAATATTACATGTCACGCCACTTGATGGGATATAATTCTGTTATGAAGCTGAGTTTAAATTCGGTTTGGCAGATCCATTGCTCACACTGTCATAAAATAATCTATTTTTTATGCTGTCTTTGTGTGAACTAAAAAAAAGTTAAGTTTGAATCTGTGTGTGCACTGCCTCCCCATTAATTCACTGACTCTAGAATAGTGACCTACCTTTCACTCTTTTCTAGAAGGCTAAACTCCCATCTCTGTATAAAATGTGAGGTGCTTTTAGCAAACGAGGAAATTGCAATTCTCTTACAATAGTGTCGCTTATTGAGGCCTCAGAAGTCTCCCTGCTGAAAGGAAAGACTACGTAAAGTCCTTGCGAGATGCTGCTGTGTGGCAACTCTTTTTGCAACAGCCTTCTCAAATGAGGAGCTGACATTTTCATTCTGATAGGAAGGAATGCGAGGGAGAGAGAGAAAACTTAAACACGGATGATCGTTCCTAGCAAGCAATTTTAACGCTCTCCATCAGAGGGATGCCCAAGCTGTTGCTGTAGAGCCGCCTGCAGTTATCAAGCAGTTCAAGCACATCTTCCATGCCAGACCGTGTCAAGGGATCGGCACCAACTGGGTAACGGTGGGTGCTGGCTGTTGAGTTCCCTGGCTATGGGAGGCAGCAAAGCAGCCAGAGCGAGCGGGGCAGCGCTGCCGGGTTGTCCTCAGGTCGTGCTGCATCGTCCCTGCCATCGTCATCATCATCTCCATCTCTTGGCTGTGGTCCTTTTTGTTAGCTCCCTCTCTAATCTTTGAGCTATGTCCCCTTTAGCCCTTGAAATGTGAAAATATGAGTTGTAGACGGAGGACGTTCCCTGTAAATTTTAAAGGAAATTCTCCTGTAACATCAGGAGCACTCCTCCTCAGCCCCCACTCCCAGGCTACCATTTGCGGCTCTCATTTCTCTACCTTGGCAATACATGGATTTTGACTTGCCTGTTAACATCCTTGCTCATTATTGCTTTCCTTCCTTTCTACTCTGTTTTATCCCTTGTTTTCTATACTTTTGCTTGAGGGAAGGTGGAGGATAGAGAATGATTAATTCCTTTATTTTTCTACATGAGAAAGGAAGCTTCTACTGTAACTTTTTTCTTTTAACCTTTTTTCTCTCTCTTTTTGCTGAATTTCTTTCTTTGCCATGCATCTCCATGTCCCCTCTTCCCAGCTCAGCTGCTCCTCCCTGGGTGCATTGGACAGTGCATAGGGCTGTTCACATTGCTGCTGGGGTTTTATTTCCTATGAACTCTCTGGTCTGTTCACTACAAAAAATCCATCGGGGCAGAGAGTATCTTCTCTATCCCTGCCTTCAGTAGTTTCTATTCTATTGTAGACTGTGAGAGGAAACTCCAGAAAACTACTTGCACCTATCCGAAATTAGGATGGATGAAGGATCTGGAAAATGGCAGATGTAGCAGAACGAAGAGTAGAAAAGATGAGTAACTTGGCTGCAGTCACACAGCAAAGTGCTGACGGAGAGAGGAATAGAAACCAGGAGTCCTGGTTCTCAAGCCTGTGTTCAAAACAGTTAACCATGCAATGTTTCCACGGTGTTATCTAGAAATTTCAAAGACAGAATGACATGCTGTTGTAAAACTGATAATAGAGAACTACCATCAGGGAAGCACTATTTATAAATGGGAGGGTGGGAAGGCCCACTCTATGCCGAATGCCATAAACAGTGAGCGCCAAGGGTCTAAGGGAAATATTGTGATGTTTGTGTGCTGTGGAAAGTTTTATTTAAACACAAGCGTTGTTAATAAACATGGATTTATATGTTTTCTTTGATCAATGAACTCTGATAGATTTTTAAATGTCCTGCATATCTCATTTCTGTCTGTCTGAAAGGAGAGGAAGAAAGACTCAGGAGCACATTCTTAAATCTGTTGCAGTCCCATTTTTGTACAAGTTTATGCTAGTATTACAAATAGAGAGATTTTTCTAATACAATATGGGACTGCGTTTTCAAATAAAGAGGGCCTAAGTTGCACCCATTTAAAATGTGGCTAAGGACATTGTCTTACATTTTACTTTCAGAAAATAGATAAATATACAGGTATAGAATGAACGTTTGGTTTTGTAACCTGATTCAGAGCCTACTGAAAACAAGGGTGGGCAAAAATTTTCAACAAATTGATTGAGTTTTGGTCCCAGAGTAGGTGCTATATTAAAAAAAAAAATCCACCTGGAAGCTGTTTTTGATATGTGCTGAAGTTGAAGTGAGTAACTAACAATTCTTTTTTTTCCTACACTAAGTCCTTCTCTTGCTCTATCTGCAGAACCAAAAGAACGGGCATATTTTATTTTAATTAGTCCCTTAACTTTCTGTTGTGTATATTTTTGATGACCTCAGACCAGTGGATATTATATCCCAGGGATGTTATTACTGTTTATTCTCTGACTCTCACTCACAGGCTTTTATTCTTTTACTTAGTATGCTGCAAATTGCTGCTCATCTGTGTCCTGCACTGCCCGGATTACTTCATGCTGTTTACATAGCAAAACAAACTATACAACATCCCAGGGGCCCAATGCTGCTGCCACAGAATACCGGTGAGTCTAATTGACAACAGGATGTGTCTGTGCTTTATGAGAGGAGACCCAAGCCCTCATCACAGCCAGCCGAGCTGCGGCAATAAAACACAGACTTCTTATTCTCACTCCTTGGTCCTTGAGAGGCAGGAATCCGGGGTTAGCAATATCTGGGATTACCTTTAGCATGATTCCTGATCTATAATAATGAAAATTAGTATTAACATTTATACTGGTTCATTTAAACCATTAATCCCATTGAAACTAGTTTCAACAAATTTAAGGTTGAAGACAGTTACTTGTTGATTTCTAAGGCTTAATGTGAGGGTGTCACCTTATTTTAGGATACTCCATGCTGTGAGTGATTCAGAAGTGCCTTGACTGAAATCCTTGCTTAAGTCTAGTGTTTAAAGCAATTTGCAGCTGGATCATTTTCTATTGTTTTGCCATTCCTCCTCTTCTCTGTGGAAGGCGGAGGAGTCTTGTTTGCCACTCTATTATTAATGAGGGAAACAGAAGATAACGCAGCACTAACTGAGCAGGCAAAAAGCAATTTAGCTCGTTCCTTGAAGTTCCATTTGAAGAAAAATTATTCTTTTCTTGGGAAGAGAGGTCCTCAGGAGCAGAATCTGAAGAGAACTTCTAGGTTAAGCCTGTGGCTACTACTTAGACCCAAAAAGGAGGTGGTGGTGAACAGCAGTAGTGGGACAACTGGCTTTCTGGGTTTGGTCACTCCTGCAGAGGAAGAAGCATTTCATTCCCACACGGAGAGGAAGGAGTAAGGACAGGAGTGGGTGCATAAACAGGCAGTAGATATCAGACTACAGGAACCATCCAGGAAAATCTGCCTTAGTTGTTTGGAGGGACTCCAGACCGTTCCTCATGGACCTTTAGAAGGCGGCAGAGTCACAGCCGGACAGCTAGTCCTGCCTGACTGCACCACTGCTGTTTCATTCCCTCCAGTCCTTCCTTTGCTGAGTTTCTGTTACCTCCCACCCATAAATTTACTCCTCTGCCCAAGAAGGCTGCAAAGCTGGGAGATGTGAGATCTGTCTCCAAGAGGGAGGTCAATAATAAATTAAAAATTGACCAACCAAACTCTTTTCTAGCCTGACCATACCAATTCAGGCAGTTCAGCTTGCTGTACACCACATACAGGGAGAACAGCACAGCATGGAAATATCACTGACTCAGCTGTGACAGATTGCTCTAACGTGCACTCTGACCTTTTACATGGAAGAAATCTCCCTTCAGCGTTCACGGCTTGTTTCTTTGAAATGAAACAGTGAAGCCCATGAAAACCGACTGTTTCCTCCAACAAAAATGCTGTTTGCATGTGGGTGATGCAACAGGACAATTTCTTTTAATAACCTCAAAATAGCAATGTTAATATTGACTTTTTATTTTATTTGCTGCTGTATTCCATATGAAAAAAAAAAGGCATGAGATAGTGATGATAGGAGAGTAGTGAACGTGCTTAGTATAAAATACTGATTTTTTGTTCTCCAGTAGGAGTCTTCCCTGAAAGTCAAGTATTTCATCTCATCCTTTCTTTGCAGCTCTGGAGGCCAAGCATGTAGCGTAATGATAGTGGTTTTGCTGTACAGATGGGCATGGCAGGCTGTGTAAGGCAAATAATCCAAACCACCTTTTTGAGCACAGGAACAAGTTAACCGTGAGAGTATGCGCATGTCACCGGTTACTGACTAGTAGCATCGTTGGGTGTAATGATAATCCAGATGGGTGAACTGCCCATAAGTTGAGGCAGTTTCATCAGGCTGAGGCTACAGTTCAACTTGCATTTTTATCTTTTGGCAGCAGCACTGACAGAAACTCCTGCTTCGTCTCTCTGTCCTCCACCAGCCTGGCAAATGACGCTGCAGTAGCATATACGAACAGTCGAGGCAGCGGCTGAGGTGGTGAGGACTACTTAATAGCCTGAAGAGCACAGCTACTGAACGTGTAACTAAATCCCATGCCTGAATGTTGTAGGTGTGGTTTAGGGCCCTCGACAGTTTTGCTGTCAATTTTGGTACAAATTGTGTCATTAAAGATGTGTTGGGTGTATAGTTTATCCACTCCTTCTGGAAAGAAAAAAAAGCGTGGTGAAATTGTGTAACACTTCTCACCCTGTTTTTTAGCCATTGCAGTTTCTTCGGAAGAGTATGAACTACAGGGTCTATGAATGAGCAAGCCCATCTGTTTCTTCCTGCTGCTTAATACCCAGCCTAGCTTAGCGAGCGTTGTTTCGAGCAGCTGGCAATTAAACTCTGCCAGTCTGCAGTAGTTTTGAGTGATGGTGTCATGATCTCATGCCACATGGATGTTGACGTCCTCCCCCCCCTCCCGCCCCCCCCCAATCGACTGTTCTCCTGTGAAGCTATGTCAGTGGTGACAGAGGAGTGGGTCAGTGATGGAAAGGGAGCAATAGAGATTGGAGGGCGGCGCTTTTAAAAAATGCTGGTCCCTTCAGAGTAAGAGAGCGTGTGTATCAAGATAATTCATCACTCAGTGACTGGCCAAAGAAACATTCCGTTAGGCTATAACTGAATGGAGAAACTATTACAATAATTTTATGTCTTTACTTCACAAAGTAAAAAATACAAGTGTACTCTTTATGCCCTCTTTATTTGGCCTGTTAAGAAAGGCATAGTCTGTCAATCAAGGGAAAAGCTTCCAATTGTGTAGCCTGTTGGAATCATTTCATTAATAACATGTGTTTACTACTGGGAGAAGCAGACTCAGTGTGCTAAGATTTTGTTTGTCAGTCAGTCATTGGAACCCCACTGTTAATCGCATACAATGGTTTGTGGTTATGCCACAATTTAACCCAGGTTTAAAAATACAAACTAGAGCCTTGGTGGTCTGCTGAGAGCAGCGAGTGAAGCAAAGGTATTGGTTGAACCTGCCTTGTGGGCTGCTGGCTTGGAGTGCTGAACGAGCTAATCAAATTTATGGACTCGAGTCATGCCTAGAATGCATGCACTGGTGGGTGTGGGTGGGGGCACCCAGGTTAGACTACATTTTGGCTGCAGTCTGCAAGGAGGAAGAAAAGCAACTCTTTGGCCTCCTTTCCACAAAGACAAATTGGAAACAGATATCAACTAGATTTGGGGATCTCTGGCAGACTAGTAAGAAAAAGGTATTTTTGTGTTGTGGCTTTTATTTTTTTGATGTAGGGAATGGCTTAGAAAAAATGGAAGGAGTTTCAAAACTGCATACCGATGGCATTCGATGTATATGCGGCATTGTCTTACCAAATTGCCCCCTGCGTGCCGTTTTAATAATAATATTAAAGGCAGAATGTCTGACTCCACAATAACGAGGGCTGAGTGTGATTGCCAGAAAAGGGAGAGGCATTTGGCTACTAAGAAAAAGAATACTGGAGAGACGGTTGTGTATCTTTATATGAATCTTGACCTTCTGGCAGAGATAGAAAGAGGCAAAGTGACTAAACCATCTTTCTTAATTATAGCTAGAATATGGTAAGCTAAAATTCCTGTTTACCGCAGCACTGTGGAAAGTATCATTCATAACTGCAAGACTTGTAATACTCTGAGAAGAATATATTCATCTCCAGAGAGAATTACATCCGTTTCTCCACGTTATTTTACAGCCCAAGACATTTTGTAGGAACCCCTTCCAGATATAGAGCAATGTAAGTGATATTTTTAAATGGCAACTTCAGAATAAAGTAAATCCCGTGCAGTCTTACTCAAATAAAATGGCATTAGCCTTGATTCTTTTATTCTATATAAAGATTTCATAGTTTCATTTATCCTACTCACTGAAATTATAGCTGGCCAAATTGCTGTAATTTTGAAATGCCTGAACAGATTCATTCATGAGGGCAATGAAAAATTTATAATTGTTTTAAATTTATATGGGTTTTTTTCATGTTTCTCATACTTAGGTTATTAATGTGCATTATCCCCTCACTGTTACGTTTTCTTACTGAGAAATTAAATTAAATGGGTTGAGCTTTGCTGAAGATACTTGTACTAATGAAAGCATTAAGCTTGAAAATTTTTGTGTGTTCAGGGCAAGATTAGATTTAACTCTTAACAGTGAGCTGAGACCATCCTTTGCTCATCAGGTCATATTCCACAGAGAATTCTTCCTCTTTGCTGTCCTTCCCCATCTCTACCACTCACAGTGTACCCCACAACATACTTTTTTTCTGGTTTTATGGGAGCTAGAGGGGAGCTTTGGAACTGCACAGCATCTGGGACTGCTTAAACTGTAGCAAGGAAGCAGAAGACAAGTGCTAATAAGAGGTGAAGAGGTGAAGACTGAGACATCCTTACACTCAACCATAAATCTGCACCTACTATAACTATTAAAGTCAGTGGGAATATTGTATGCAGTGACCGTTTGGGATAAGACTACTATAAACGTCTCCTCCCTCCCAATAACAGTGAATTATCTTTTAAAAAAAGTCTGGCACTTGGAGCTTATTTGCATTTTGTCTGCATTACATCTGACTGTCCTTTCAAAGGATATTTCACTGATTTTTTTCGGCGTTATAAAGGTTCCTGTATAGCAGCAAACCGGTTCAGTGGCAATGTGCAGGTAAATTTCAGACTTGTACTGTAAGTATTTTTGAAGGAATGTTTTTAGCAAAATGGGGAGGAAGATTCTATGGGTTAATTCCTTTTCAGAGATGTAATACTGTTTATATGTCCCACTCTAATGTAAGTATTTAAATTAATTGGACTTAGGTCCGTGATGGCCTAGCCTGGCATGATGACTGAAATGTAGTTGTAGCAACTCCAAGGTAGAAGTCAATCAAACATGCGCATATACTGACCGCAGAACGCTTTGCAAACAGGCTGGCATGGGCAGTATCGCTAGTGCAGGCTGATAGGACTGATGTTCGGAGATATTCTGTGACTGTCACTAGAGTTAGCAATGGTACTTAAATATCATGGGACTTTATTCATCAGTTCTTGAATAAAAGCCCCATAGTTGAAAACAGATGTCTTGCTGGTGAGCAATATACGTGATCTCTGATACCCGTTCCACCAAGGTCACTCATTCTTTCCATAACATATGTTGACCATTCCTTTCCTTTTCTTGTAAACAGTATTAAACCATGACTGAGGCAGTGGCTTGTAAGCTATTGCAGCTAATGTCAAATTCAGGAATTTCTGTATTTTAGAATCGGTGTACCTCTGTCCGGTCATGAAATTCCCTTTGTTTCTCTACTCAAGATCTAACTTATGTTTTAGAGAATGTTTTAAACGAAAAGAGGAGAGAGGTTGAGAAAGAGAAAGGCAAGAAAGATCATATAGGCTTAGCCAGACTTGGAAAATCATGGATGTGTTAATCACCACTACCCTTGACACTTGAGCTGTGTCCATACTGCAAAAAACCACACTCTTAACTCGGACTGACTGATGGAGGTGAACTAAAATGCAAAAACAACAACAAAAAAACAACCAACAAAGACCAAGAGAAGCAGGAAGTATTTTTAACAAAATTAACATCTCAAGTTCAGCCCCAACCGCTTTATAGGCTGTACGTTTTTTTCAGTTCTTCTGTAGATTTATATGGTAGATACAGCCCATTATTGTAAATGGCAGTCTGTCTTATGGTCAGAGCTGTATAGTCTATGAGTTTGCATTTTTTCAGCAATTTACGTTTTTCTTTCCTGTTTTCACATGTTGACTTTTTTTCAAAAAAGTAAAATAATGCTTTGTGACTGCAAATGTCTTAAGTTTGCACATTGGTGACACTTTGGAAGTCACGTGTTGCTGGCAATGTGTACCTCTAAAAGATGCAGAGGAGTAGGTGCTTATCCTCAGTGGGCTGTGATTGTAGACAAGGATAAAACATGTTCACTTACATGGGAGAATGCATGTTAGGTTGGTACTCTGTGCGTATTATCTTACTCTGCACGTGTAGAGTGTGGGCTCAACGTCACACATTCTTGTCACCTATTAGTACAGCAGGTTTCATTCTAGTCAGCGCAGGCATGTCCTTTAGAGATGTTTGATATCAAGGAAGCAAGAATGTTAATTAGGAGACTTGAAATGGCACTGCTGCAGATCGTACTTCTAGGGGGGTTTTATGTTTGTGATTTAGAAGCTGAGCACATCTCCAGTGTCACAGACTTCACGTGAAATGAATTCTCGCAGTTCTGTGTCATAATTTGGCTTTTGATAGTGCTAGATTAAAAACCCGATGTTGACTACTAGTACGGAAAGACAGCATTTCCTTCCTTTTGCACTATGCCGTTAAAGCCTCCATTGCCCAGAAATCCAAGGAGGTCTGATCTCCACTCGGACATATGCACATCTTTTAGAGAGGTGACGCAGTTCTGAGGATCCTTCCTCCCCTGCAAGGTGAAAAGGATAAAAAATGGTGTGGGGTTCTGGCTGCGTAGCAAGGGGAAGGTTCACACCGTTCAAGTCACCGCTTCGGCACCCTCCTCTCACATTTTGGCAGGGAAAATTTGCCACTATAGATTTACCAGTTGTTCATATAGCTTTGTAGCCTTGCTTCTATCAGCAGCTGGATCAAATGCTTTAGAAGAATTGTCTGGAAGCTGACCTTGTATACTTGTGTATACTGTACGTGTGTATGTGTGTATATATATATTTTATACATACAAGCACACACATGTATATAGAAAGCTCAGTGGAGAATTTTTACTTAAATTGTAGGCAGTTAGCAGCTGCCATACAATCTCACTTTAATGTGACTGTGAATAGTACAAACGTTTCTAATCTTTCTAACGTCTTTTGCCAAACACAAATAACCTATTTCAGGTTGCCTTGTAAAAGAAAAAAGTGAAATCCTCTGGCTGAAAGGCATATCAAAGCAAATATATTTAGTAGGTTCTTAAATGAAACTGAGTGGGGAGAACAGCAAGCATAGTTACTCTGTGGCATTAAGCTCTGTATTAGTGTAAACAGGAGCTTGGGTTTGGTGGTTTTTTCCCCATTTGATCCTTGGATTTGTCCTTTGTTTTGCACATTGTATTAATTTTGTAGTTAGCGTTCCTGGAAAAAGAGAGGAATGTACAGAATTTGGATTCCGTCACCAGGAAAAGCTACGGGTGAAGGAAGTCATTCTCCCAAAGCTGTGAATATCTTGTTGTGTGCATATGACAAAACAAAAAATAAAAGTTTGTCAGAACCAGTCTGATGCAAAAAATAGTTACCAACAGCTGCAGGGACAGATTTTCACATGGCACTTGGTACAAAAGCTCCATGTTCCGTTTGAAACATCCTCCAAGTGAAAGCGGCCTTTAGGGTTTCAGGAGCAGCTAACGTGGTCTTTTTCTTCCACATTTGACGATATCTCCCATTTCTGAGTTTCAGGGTTTGAATTTTAGGGGCAGGGAGGAACACAGGCAAAAAATACCCAGTTTTTTTAAAAAAATGAATCCATATTGGTTTTTACATTCATCATCTGCATTTCACCAAGAACATTTTAATGCAAGAAGGTCTATTCAGAGAACAGGCAAAGGGGCTCCAAAACTCAGCCAGGTGTGGAATGACAAAAAATTACAGGGTCTATATGGCTTGAGACATTCTTGCTGTTTTGAATGTTCTGCCGTTCAAGACTCAGATCTACAACCATCATAGAATTCAGCACTATGTCAATATTTATATACAATTTTACTCATGCTAATTGGATAAACAAGGAATTTGGAATACAAAGGGAGGAGGAGCATCCAGCAGTGTGACATCTGAAAGTCGGGTTAGCACAGCAGCGCACGGATGTACCTAAGTGCCTACCAACTTTCACTTTCTCATTATTGCAGTCTGTTGTCAGTAACAGAACTTCCCTGACTTGGGATTTATGGTCACTTCACCCCTTAGTGCATCTTTCAGCTCTCCTCTGGGATGGGCATCCTGTATGCCTAGGAAAGGCAGACTAGTGCACTACTGGGGGACTTGGCCTTTGATTAAAGAGAACAAGCAGACTCATCTAGTTTTGCCTCTCTAATCTCTAAATCGTTAACGTGTCCCTGTTTAACACAGAGAGAAATAACAAGGCAGTTAGTTGCCACAGAGCATATGGCATATTTAAATGGGACCTGCCAAGGCTTTGATACGTAAGAAGTTCACTTTCATTGGAGATGTATAAATGTTCTGCGGCCAATACGACAACCTAGATATGTGTCAGGGGTAAAATGCTTATGTACCCTTCTGGTTTTTTGGTCTGACTACCTTTCCCTTGTGTCAAAAAAATTTGCCATAGATAGAAAGGTGGTTCCATACTGGCCCTATAGCCCCAGTCTCTACTAGGAGTTTGCACACACACAGCAATGTTTGACTAATACTTTTAATTTATAAACCATCAACAATCCTAAAAACAGATTAGCCGGCGAGGACTTTTTGTGACAAATACCGTGGCACTTTTCCATGCCCAACCACATAAAAGGACTCTGGGTCAGAAAAATGCATTCATTTAGGATCAAGTCTAGCAGAAGTCCCACGATTGCCAATGGAACAAGAATAACACCCCTGTTGCCAGACTTTTTCTAGGCGGTGGGTGGCCATGGATAGAGTACTGTCCCTTCCCCCACCAACATAGTCTCTGTGTTAAAAGTTGATTCTCTGTTGAAGTCCAGCAACTACAGAGTCTCCAGATAGCTGGCTATTAGCCTGTGCTTGCATTCCTGCCTTGACTGCAGGGGCTCTGACAGCAAAGGTAACCGTGATGGTCAGCTTCACTCCTGGTATGGCACAAGTCTGGTGGAAAACCTTAACAACTTTGGAAACGGGCACTGAGGTTGATGAACAAAGCACACAGGGAGCTCTTAGCCACCTCTGTCACCTCCCTGGCACTGCAGGGCTGTGTGCTCAGGTCTCAAGTCTAAGCAATTTATGTGTGCCAAAAGTTACCCTGACTTATCCAGCAAGCCAGAGCTCTTAAGAAACACGAGTAGCCGGGTTCCTCTGAGCCGATGTGGCAATGGGTGCAGCCTCTTTTCTTTGGGCACAGACCTGGACCGAGGTGAGAGGAGCTACTTACAAGCTGTAGAGAGAGCCATAGATGCCCAAGTAAACTGCCTTACCCTGCAAGGCCGGTGCAAAGCAGGTAGAGCAAGGCTAAGGACTTGAGAAACACATTGATCCTCTGTGGAAACCAATGAGGGTTTCAGCTATTTAGAGGAAGGAATCAGAAAACTGATGCACTTGGCCCATCTGTTGGGTTCACCAACCTGAACTTATATTCTCCTAATTAGAATGCTGTTTTCCAGCTCAACAGAGCTTTCTCATCAGGCAGACGTTTTTAGGAAAAAAAGCCCCACAACACAACAACTGAATAATTGAAATAGAAACATAATTTTGGAAGATGATGAAAGTTAAGAAAATGGGAAGGGACCAGAGGCATAAAATATTGTATTTGCCAGGTCCAATATTTACTTCCTCTAGTTCCAGAGTTATATGATGGGTGGATGAAGGTAAATGAGCCTTATTTATAGTAGATTTATGTAAATACAGAAGAGCTTTTCCAGGACCTACATATATTCACCAAATATGAAAACTGTAGTAAATTATTACAGTAAAAATGTCAGAAGCTTCCCTGAGATCAGCAAAGAAAAAATACTTGGTTCTTCAAACCCAGCTACATAGCCCCATCTCATATGCTAATACCCTTACCCTCTGCTGAGACCCACATCCACAAAGGCATGGGATGAGCTTAGTAGCATATCCTGAATATCAACACCTCTGGATGTTTTACGTTGAAGGGGAAATTTAAGGCCCACTCTCATGTCTTTTGATGCCAGCTTCTGTCTTTCATGGGCATATTCATAAAATACATGCTGCAATTCAGTGATGACTTTTCAGTCGAGCTAATTCACACTTTTGCTAAAAGGGTTGGTCCCATCTATCCCGTCCTGTGTTTGCTGTCTTGTGCCAGCACCAGCATTTGTGCTGATACAACACACACTTCCCTGACTACGGGGTGCAAGCAACAGAGAACTGATCCAGGTGACAGCTAACTTGTTGTTGTTCTTGAGTAATTGCAGAGCTCTATCTCATAATCCAATATCTAACTCCCTTTCTTCACTGGTACCAGCCTTTTTATGAATGCACTAAGTAAAAAAATAGTATTTGTTTAAACAAGTCCGGTTCAGACTTACTGGACAAATACTGTGGGCAGTGAAGATTGTATCTGATATGTATTGACGCTGCGTTGCACAGGTGGGTTGCCCAAAAGAAGCCGAAAGCAATTAGATTTGCCCCGTGGTGAATGCCTCATGCAAGCATAGTTCTCAGCTATTGCTGATGCTTCATCCTCCTTCCCGTGGGCGTTGGTCCTGGTCTAAGAGATACCTCGGGCTGGGCACAGGCAAGGCAGTGTTGTAGGTATGCCACGTTGTGCTCCGCTTACACTTGGCTGGCATTTGCTGTGGGCTCATGAGAGAAGGGGGAGGAGGAGAGAAGGGGAAAAAGCCCGTGAGTAGAAGCTGCAGGAGCTCACAAGAAAAGCCCCTCCACCAAATTCTGCATCCCAGATCTGCTACCTGACTCGCGAAGCTTCGCACAACCCCTTGATAGTCTTCCCTGCTGAGCTGAGCTGTCTTCCCTGCTTACCTTTGATCCTAAGTAGTGTGTTAACTTGTATATTGCAGTATTCTTATTTTGTGTCTTGCTAATACAAGGATGTATAAGATGTGGGCTAAATTCACGTGTGCTCTCACATTCCTCTCAGAAGGATGTAGAAAAATCAGAACATAGGCAGAAGTCTCTGTCTAGTTTGATTTTTCTTTCCATTAACGCTATCTAGGAGTCGCAATACGTAGGGTATTGTAGACCAAAGTTTATAGCGCTGCATTTAACTACACCTTTCACACAGCTCGTAAAACAGATTTCCAATAGCTGTAATTTTAAATTTGTCTCCTTGGATGCAGTGGAAAATATGACTTTCATGCTTTTCTGTATGTTTACAGCATCATAAATAACACAGAGATCTGAAGTGTTTTAAGTACATCAATATGCTATTTTAAACAAAGTAGTGAAAATATGTAGCATATAGTGTCTAGTTGTTTTTACTTCTTTCAAGGGTAACGTTTCTCCTGCCTGCCTGATTTTTAACTTTGCGTAACTTTAAAAATTCCTTATGTACTGCACCTCAAAGCCAAAGGAGTTCAAAGTTAGATGAAACCTAGGTGAAGAAAGCAAGCATGAAAAAGCCTGTGTGGTATTGCTACTTACTGCAGGTTTCAGGGTTTATAGACTTTCAACAGACTTTTCACCAAAATTTCAATCTGTGGTAGGTTTAATATCCAAAATCGTATGAAATCTTTTGCCGAAACAATCTTTGAGTTGATATTTAACATGGGAATTACTTTTGACACACCACGAGGACCTTCTGTTAGGTAGTGCTGCTTGATTATAGTCAGCCTCTGTAATTGCGGTAGTATGTTTATTACACTGTACCAGTTCAACGCTTTTATAAAATGAATCATTGCTAAAAAAACCCTGCTTCTTATTTAGGGTTGTATTAGTATCATGCATTATATAAATAGCTGATAGAGTGTATAAACTTGATGGTTTTTAAATTTAACTACTGATGTGATAAAAAATATTTTAAGCAAATTTCCATCTTTTAGAGGTTAAAGGCTGGATATATTTTCTCTAAGGAATGGCTGTGCTCTAGCATAGATTTCTAAGCGTTTCTGAGCCTCTTCACATGCAAGAGGACTTGGGGTATTTTGTCATAAGCGTCACTCATAGAAATGGAAAGTCCTGAATGTATTGAGAGATGGTGTGGTCTCTCGGTCAAAAAACGCAAGTGGTGTTCTTGAACGTTCTGCTTCAGTGACCCCTTCACACGCCACACATGGAACCAGTAAAGGAGCACTGTTGCTTTCTTGAAATGGGCCATGCTGTTTCGTTTGAAACAACATGTGTTTCTGCTGGGTGTTCTGTGGTTCTGTCTCAACAACATTACTCAGAGCTCAAATACAGCAGGTAGCGGCCAAGGAACTCTCAAGTATCAGAGGGACGAATAAATCATATTTTCAAGAGACGCCCATCCCTTTCAAAGAGAGACACAGCTATACATCTGAGACGTATCGCACTTGAAAGAAATAGTTTAATCTTCTCGCTCTTCCAAAAATCGAGATGCCAAAGGACTTCCAGTAACAACTTAAATGGGAGTCACAGGAGAGGGATCGAGGCCTCTGTCTGTCTTGCTGAGGATCACGAAGCCAACGCCTTTCCCCGTGGCCGTGCCACTGGTGACCTCTAGTGCCCACGGAAGAGAACAGGTACTCGGAGTTTCTCCAAAGCATTTCTTTGCAAGGGCGTGAGCTATAGTAGCGTCCTTTTCTTCGGTGCTAAAAATTCTGACGTCAGCTTTCAGTTTGCCATAGTTTAAGTGCCAAGTAATAATATGGAAACTTAGTGTATTAGGGGAAGCAAAAGATTTATGCTAATTGTAAGACTACAGAAAATTACTTCTTTGTAAAACTGAATATTGTGCAAGAACACTCACATTTGGATCCTCTGTTTCAGGAAAATTTCACTTCCTCGCTCTGTGAAAAGGACCCAAACCCACCTTGGAAATGTCATGCATCAGCCAGCGCAGGCTACAGGGCAGAGGATGGCCTCCAAGGTACACCTGAGGCTTAAGGAGGTAACGTTGTTGTTAGCCAGTTGGAATTTAGCTGAGTGAACGGGATGCCGAAGTACTCGTTCAAAGACCACAGTGGTTCAGAGCTTGAGATTTTAGTGATTATGACATTTCTTTTAATATAGCACACTGTGACATGAGATCAGGCTGTTGTTTCTATGGGAAGGCATAAAGATAGGAAAATGTATCTCATACTTCCTTCACAGCAATATTGTTAAATGGCGATCAAACTGCAAAGCAGTTCTGAACTTCACTGCTATCCTGTCATCTGTGGAAGCAGTGGGCAGTTCCAAAGGTCCAGGCACTCCATGTCACTTACGCAAAGTGCCTCGGTAGATCTAACTTCTAAAGGATGTGTGGATATCTCCCTTGAAGTCCATCTCTGTACGTCGCTCTCAAACTTTAAGTAATGAGAAATTTTCTTTGGCTAATGGTGATGTGCAAATAACAGATAATTCATGGTTAACAGTGTTAACAGAAGCATGTTAAACTCTGCTCTGAGAAGCATACTAGAAAGAAGTACTAGAAAATTACATATAAAGGAGTTGATAACTGAATGTATGCATTAATACTTTGTAGATATGTATTGTAATAGAAACAAGATAAAGTACAGAAATTATGCTTATAGGAGGGCTGGCAATCTCAGATCCCTCCTCCCAAGACTGTACCCTAACCGGCAGCAAGAAGAGTTTTGCTCTCGCATCCTGCCCACCATTCTTAAGCACTTTGCTGCACTCTAATCCAATTTTAAAAGAAAGATTGACAGTAGTCTTCTTGTTGGCAGTGAAGGACACTGGCAATGTGGACTTGAGTCTTCTCGTATTGATAAAGGAGTTGAATCTCTGACTGCTCTGACATGCAATCTGTGACAGAAGAGGTGGGCAGTTGCCATTTTCACTGGTTACGTTTTAAAAGAGAAGGATCCTGAGATGGATTCTTGGTTGAAAATCCAGGATGAATGAAGGCATCTTCCTGCAGCAGTATGTCAAGTGCCTAAGCTGCAGAGAGGCTCGGTGTTGCAGCATTGCAGACAGCCAGTGCTGTTGCAGAATGAACATTTCCTACGAGAGGATAGCAGAGAGGTCAGCATGCAGGCTCTCTAGGTTGCCACTCCAACTTGCCTTCATCTCACTCATCACCGCACAGACATCTTCTGCGGAGTTCTGGTGTTTTCTCCAGAGATCAGATGCCTAAAGCTCTTAGCTGTTTCAGTTGTTTATTGGGTCTGTCCTGAGAGGGCTAATGACCTAGGGTCAAAGAACTTTAGCATTATAATTATTGAACATCTCTTGAGTAAAAGCATGTGTATGTAGGTGAGAGAAAGAGAAAAAGAGAGTGTGGGAAGAAGAGGTGCGTACAGAAGCTAGTCTTCCCTGTAATATAAACCATGCCAAATCCACTTACCCATAGACAGACATAAGTGCAATCTTAAAATCTGTGTGTTGGGTGGCGAAGCCAATTACATGACTTCATTTCTGACGTAATTTGATGACTATGGGCAGTGAACACAAGCCACCTAGCTACAACCTTTTAAGCTTTCTGCAGCTTATGTAAGAACTTAACAGGACAGTAAATTACAGTAGCTGACTGTATACAAATTACAGCAAAACTTTGGAATGGGGAAACTTTTTTGGTTTAATAAAGGCGTAGGAAACAGCTTGAGTCTTAATTCAAACGTGAGCAGAATGTTCTTAAGGTACACGTTTTTATCCTGTTATCCTGTTGGCTGTCTAGCAGCGGTCCTTTGACGGCGGTCTGTAAGGTGGTAGCAATGCGAAGTGCTGCACACGTTGCCCAAGGAGCACAAGAGGCACACTTTCGGAAGCAGTACAGGGGTACAGCTTACTACCGGTGCATATTGATTCACATGTCACAGAAAGGGAAGTGCATTGCCGTAGTTAGCGCCTTTGCCCCTGAGAGCCTGTTGTCATCCCTGCTTGTAACACACAATTTGCCTGTCATGCTGAACATACCCCAGTGAAGAGGAAACCTGCATCAGTCCCCATTTTTCAGGAGAGTCTGTGAAACAGCAAGTATGGGGATTGCTGCTCTATCATAGTAGATTCTCCTGCTTATTCTTACAGCAGTTTTTTACTAGGCTTCCTATAGGGGCTTCATTCAGTTGCCCACCATGTGTAGTGCCACTTGGCATGTCATACAGTACCCTAATACTCTAGAAGGCACGTATTTGCCGTATGTCGTATGTCATATGTCATACCTAGCAGCCATATACAGCTGAATCTGAAGCTTGGGAACTTGGTTTGAGGGATAAATCGCTGCTATAAATTTAAAAAAGAAACACAGAAAAATAGTACTCGGGTAGTAAATGTGCACCACTGGTGTTTTAAAGAAAGCCAAAGTGCTGCTCTGGTGGGGGCATCACTGTTCAAGCACCTGGAGGCTGTGGGTGCCTTAGACCTATTCTGACAATAGCAGCCTCTTCTAGGGATTCAGAGGGAATATTTCCTGCCTTTAAGATTGTGTTAGTGACTGGATCGTCCATAGTCTGAGCCAGATTGAGAGTAAAAATCACAAGATGACTCATTATGAGTGTAAGGATATAAGATCTACTAGTTCTAGAACTTTTCTTTTATACATTTTCAGCTGGAATCCAATTTCCTTCCAAGTGCAGTTTGACAAAAAAGGCAAGTAAAAATGAACCAGTTTAGGGGACATAGAAAATGAGTCAGTCAACATTCTCGATCAGCATAACAATTAGGTTTCTAAGAAAGTATGTTCAAACTATATTTACTTACATTAAAATGTATAGCTATGCTCCTGCTTGACCAGAAAGATGGAGGTATTCAGTTATATCCGTTAGCAAGGTAAAATGAGACAAACATTATAGGTAAAGTTTCCTTCTTCCTATTTTAAATCATAATTAAAATTTGTAATTTGAATTAGTCTTGTCTGAGCTGCATTCGGTAAACCACTGGTTAGCAGAAGGAGCACGACATGGAGTGTAATTCCTGCTCTGCTCCTCTATGGCTCGGAGCAATACAGACCCAGTGCAGGCCTCTGAAGACCAGGGTGAGCACAGGAGGAGCGTCCCTTCAGGGGGTCTCTGTCACATTTTAGTCTTCTGAATAACTAAGTGTACCTGAAAGTTTGGAACAACAGCTTTCAGGCCATCAAGAGCTATGTAGGCTTTGTTTTTGTTATTCTATTCCACTTACACAACTGAGAAAAACAAATTGGGCACAAAATCCCAATTTTGAATAAGTTAAATTTGAGAATGTTGCAGCGATCAGAAAAATGAAATGCTTTACTCTCTAAACATTCCTACTAAACATCTGGGAAATCTTAGCTTAAAAATAGTGCGGCAGGCACAATGGAAAATCCTTGAGAGTGATGACAGCTCTGATTTCACATGTATTTATAATCCTGCACTTCGTTTATTTTCTTGGGATTTCTGAATTTGACAGAGACAGATATCTGAAAATAACTGACATGCTAGCTGTCAGCCTCTCCTTAAAATGTGTGGTCAATAGATCAAGGGAACTAAAACACAAGGGGCTCAATGTTATTCTCCGTTACAAAATGCAGAGAGGATGAAGCATTTTATAGTTCCTGAGTGAAATGCTCATATGTGAAAAAATAAATAGCTGACAGTCTCTCACTTCAGCAACTTGTATATGGTGCTGAATTCAAACTACTACCTGCAGTCTGTGAATGAAGGACTGTGCCACTGTAAAACAAACATGGAAGCACGAAAATGAGAACTGTTGCTACAGGAGCCAAACTTTCATCTGGTTTAGCGGTTAGTTTTTCAGCAGGCCTGTGAAAGATCCTTCTTCAACAAATGGGATCGTTTTGTGGAATAACTTTGAGGGAATTTAATTCAATGTACAGATCTATCTCCTCTATTCCTGTAGGCGTTATGGGGATTCCATAGTTTTGTCAGGTAGGAGAAACAGGACAGACCTAAATGAAACTAAAAATGCTTTGAGACAGAAATTTTGCATTACATGTCTGCAGTTTCTAGTATAAAGAGGACAGTTTTGTCAAATTAAACAACATTTGGTGCCCTAGTACAGACAGCTGGGACAATGAGTTAATGTCAAAGGCCAACATGTTACTTTTCATTCAAAAGGCAAAGATAAGAAGATGAATTTTGAAGTTCTCCAAGTACGAGGTGGAAGACAGCAGTGATTTCTACTTGCTGTCCACACTACTGAGACTTCTTGTGTGGTGTCGGTAGGTGTGCCAAGGCAAGCAGGAAGAGGAATGAACTATTTACCTCCACTTCCTATATCTGCTTGGCGCTGCGTAAGTTTTCGAGAGAAAACCTACCGGTAAGTCACTGCAGATCAGACTAGGCAAAATTTCTTCCACATGTGACAGCCATGTTGTTCCTTAACCACTGAGATTCAAGAATTCTGCTCCCTTCAGTTCTCTCGGTTGTGGGCGATGGCCTTGTGTAACAAGGCTACTGTACAAGTCAGCAACAAATGGCAACTAGCTCCGTAAAAACCTGCAAAAGAGGGATCCTGGCGGCTTGTTCCTCAGCGGGATAAGTCCTGCTTCCTCAGTGGATTAATTTTGAGGAAAATTTTGAGGCCAACTGTATGAGATTCAACAAGACCAAGTGCCGAGTCCTGCACTTGGGTCACAATAACCCCATGCAACGCTACAGCCTTGGGGACGAGTGGCTGGAAAGCTGCCCGGCGGAAAAAGACCTGGGAGTGTTGGTCGACAGCCGGCTGAACATGAGCTGGCAGTGTGCCCAGTTGGCCAAGAAGGCCAACAGCATCCTGGCCTGTATCAGAAACAGTGTGGCCAGCAGGACTAGGGAAGTGATCATCCCTTTGTACTCTGCGCTGGTGAGGCTGCACCTTGAATCCTGTGTTCAGTTTTGGGCCCCTCACTACAAGAAGGACATTGAGCTGCTGGAGCGTGCTCAGAGAAGGGCAACAAGGCTGGTGAAGGGCTTGGAGAAAAAGCCTTACGAGGAGCGGCTGAGGGAGCTGGGCTTGTTTAGTCTGGAGAAGAGGAGGCTGAGGGGAGACCTGATCGCCCTCTACAACTACCTGAAAGGAGGTTGTAGTGAGGTGGGGATTGGGCTCTTCTCCCCGGTAATTAGCCATAGGACGAGAGGAAATGGTCTCAAGTTGCGCCAGGGGAGGTTCCGGCTGGACATTAGAAAGAACTTCTTCACTGTTAGAGTCGTTAGGCATTGGAACAGTCTCCCTAGGGAGATGGTGGAGTCGTCCCTGGAGATGTTCAAAAAACATTTAGATGTGGCACTTCAAGACATGGTTTAGTGGACAGGGTGGCATCAGGTGTACGGTTGGACTTGATGATCTTTGAGGTCTCTTCCAACCATAATGATTCTATGATTCTATGAAAATTCAGCAGGCATATCCCCGGAGCTCCTCTTCAACCTCTCTTGGAAACAGAGCCGTAAGTGTGGGTGTACATGTATATATGTACGAGGACCAGAAAAAGAGACCAGTAGACTACAATGCATATGACTTCATCTGCAGCAGCAATGATTTTTGAGTCACCTGATAGGAAATACCTTGTTACAAAGGTCTGTTGGTTTAGGAGGTATGCCACTTACTATTTTGTAAGTAAATAGAAGCAGCCTTGTGAGTAGATCACTAAATGTAATACAGTTTCTAATTTAATGGTTATTTTTCCCCATCCTAATTTTCTGTTCGTACCAATCTGCTACTTTGCATCATTCACAGCTCCCAGCCACACACAGTAGTGTAAACATGAAAATCAATGTGTGTGACACATGATGCAAACACTGCTATTTGCAATGACGTGATACTTGAGAAGTTTCTGAATAGATGGAGGGTTCTGCACTATTGAAAATAGTAACAATCAAATTCTGTAAGCAGAGCCTAATCTGCTATGCAGGGTGCAAAGCAGTGCTGGTAACACTGAGGCATGTGAGTGCTTCAAGTTAAATTAGCTTTAAGAGGTCTGTTTAGAAGATGGAAAGGATCACACATTGATTTGTTTTGACATAATACAGCATTACCATGAGGTACAGGGCAAATAAGAGAGGGTTTTTTTTAACTTATTGGACTTTCTTGTTGGCAATATTAGTCTGCAAAAATCCAAAATTTTAGATCTTCAGGCCATATGCTTTTTAAATGTTGTAACAAGCCATTTTGTGATCACTTGACGTCACTGGAAAAATATTTAACTCTTCAGACATTTTACACGTTACTCCGAAAGGATCATTTCATACTATTCTCCAGTACTTGTTGCTGAGAACACTTATTATCAAAGACAGTTGATTTTTTACAGCGTATAGAAGCCAGCTTCTTTATGCACAAATTTGGAGACAAGCTTTCTGTCCCATAGAGCTAGAAGTTTTCATTTCATATTAAATAGAATTCTATAGGCTCACAGGCTGTAGAAAGAGAAGGGGCAACTTCTACAGTACTAAGATACTATACTTCATTGCTTTTTGTTCTTCATACTTGATGGTGCTCTTACCTTTTAGAGTTCAGTTCCTGAGGGGCAGTAGCTAATGCAACTCCACTGATGTTAATGGCTGATCATTTCCTCGGGGGCAGGATTGCACATGCTGGCAATGTGTCAACCACTGCAGATCAGTCTTTCTCGCTGATGATTAATGTGCTTATGTGAAGAGTTGTTAAGTGTACCGACTGAAGTTCTTCCCTGCGTTACCTTAGCTCAGTTGTACATTCACCTAGTGATCTGCATTCACCTGAACCTCGGGGTACTGAGACTTTGCCCCTGCCATGAATATGGTCTATTTTCTTCGCTAATTATTTCTCTGTTGCCTGTATCTATATTTGCTGTCACTTCAGGAATCTTGCGGTGCTTATATTTGAATGTGTGAGGACAAGAAAATGACTGCAAATGAGAATATGGAGTTGAGAAGGATTGGAGAAGGGTTCCAGATATTTAGATGACTTACTAGGGAGAACTGGGCTGACAAATGCTTCTTAATTTTGCAGTTTCAGCAAAGTCATTTACAGGTGGCTTTCTGAATTTTCTCCCCCACTTCCACTTTGTTTCTTAAATCACTGTTACTTGTCATACGGTACATCTATTGCTGCAGTGGCACTTTTTAAATTTAGAAGACTGGATTCAGTCTAGTGTTCTTGCTAGCAATGGCAATGACAGCAGATTTCAGAAATGCAAGGTATGGCAACCAGAGTAGAGAGATTGACAGGTGTGAAGATTAAAAGCATTCTATAGAGAATATGGGCTCTAAGAGAGATGGAGGAACTGAAAGAAGGATCAAGATCATAAAATCACACTAGAAACAAAATTCATCTGTTCTTCAACAGTCAGTAACCAGTCAGTGACAATTCCACTGACACCTTGGCTGTTGTTTTTCTGTGGGGACGATCTGTATATGATGCCACCTTCAGGGGAGACTGGCATTCCCTGCAAGGGAGAAAGGAAAATAGATCAACAGCCTGTCTCTCAGTACGTTATCTCTGCACTTGAGAACAGAATTGCAGTTGAATCTGAACTCGCTGGCCTGGGATCAGATCGAATGAGTCCTAAACACTCATTCAGGCAGCTGTGCTTGAATCCAGATGTCTATAGACTATGTGTCTGGTATATAGAGTCAGAGATGTGAGGCTCAAGCATTTCTTAAGCAAGCATTGTTTCCCGGTCAAGCATCTGTACAGTGCCCACAGCATGGCAGTGCACATTTTGGTAGACCATGTGGAATCATACAGCATCCATCAAGTATTTTTTTAGACAGACCACTCATAATAACTACTGCCCAGTTTTTTAATTAAAAAATTGTCCATTAGATTCATTACTGTTTCTATGATTTCTGCTGAAGATAAATAAAATTTGGCATACGTGGCCAAGTTCAGATATAACTAACTTCTACAAAACAAAGCAATTCTATTTGATTTGCTATAGGTTTTGTATTGTGTTTGATTTCAGAGATACATGACTTCAGTTTAAGCACCTTCCTTTGTTTTTTAAACATGGACTGTGAGAAATGCAGCTGTACAGTATTGCTGACCCACAGATCCCAGGATTTCAAGGCTCACTTCAGCCTCCGGATGACAAAGGGATGGAAATATGGGAAAGGAGCCTGACTTCTGTGCATTCCTGTGTCCGAAAGAATCCACATGTGTGTCTGTCGTGAAGTGGCAGACTCTGGGAGCACAGCTTTCTAGGCAGGCAGAAATTTGATGGTTTTCTATCAGAGATTTATGACAACTGAACCATCCCCCAAGCTATTTCAAAATTAAAACATTCTAACAAAAATACATTGTAGGGGTTTTTTCCAAACAATTCTAGTAGGAGCAAACAAAGCAAATCTCAAAACTTAGGAGAGGAGCTAATAGGGAAAGGACCTGTACCTGTGGCATAACATCTAATTGGTTGCTGCAAAGTATGAGGAGAAGTGAAATACCTTAGCCACCAACTGTATAATTACCTGGCCATCTAACTGCCGGTGTTTGTTAGAAACTAAGCTTTCCAAAGCCAGTGTGTAAGAGAAAGTAGTTAGAAAAAACATATAAACACACACATATATGTATATATCTTTTTTTCCTTCTTTTGTAACACTGTGTAGTACTTTCATCATTCAGCAAAGTGTAGCTGATCTGGTAGGCAGGAATGTTTATGGGATGCGAATTTGGTACAATGCACAATGATGCTAAAGTATTAAATGTATTTCTCCTTTAAACCTTTGATCTCTGTGAGGAGATGGAAGCGTGTCTCCTATATACGCCACTTCGCCCCCCGTCCTTCCTTCTGAAAGCGCCTATGTGACAGGCAGTAATTCAGAAAAGGTCATGAAATAGTAGGGATCAGGACTCCCTGGTAAGTCAGGTCACCTGGGTGAGGAGTCTCTCCTAAAGAGGAGGTCTGGGGGTTTTGGTACCATTTTCTAAAGTGGGCATTGGAAAGAGATTTTGTCAGTACTGAGACATTTTTGCCAGGGAACAGTGGGCTTGAAGGGGTTACGGTTTAAGCCAGGGGAAACAGAAGCACTGTCAATACAGAGCTGACCTTTATGGGTTACAGAGCTCCTCTGTGGTCCAAGGGAAGCTTTCTGTAATGTTTAGTTGCACATGAGCATCCGACACATTTTATATACCCTCTTCCTCTCCTGTGGGTAGGTGCATTCATTATTTGTACCTTTTCCTTCCTCAGCGTCTGCAAGTGAATGTCGGAAGGTAGAAAAGGTAGGCAGAATGGACAGCTTTTAGACAAGTTAACTAGATGGTCAGACTTCAGGCAAAAGAGGCCAGTCTTGCCTGGGATCCATCTGAACTGGCTTTGGCACTTCAGAAATTCACAATGCCTTTCTGGGGCTCTCCCCCTGACTTGTCCCTTTCCATTGGCTGTAGAAGGAGCTGTGGTTCTCCACCTGCATAGTCAATTTGCAAGAATACTTTTTTTGGTGTACGCAGGAGATGCATGAAGATAGTCACTTCTTACTCCGGTAAAAATGTTCACAGGATATTATTAGAAGGGACAGAAAACATAATTGTTATTGGAGATATTCTTCAAACAACGTCTGAGAAGAAAACGTCTGTTACACCATAATTTGGGAGCAGTCTTTGAAAGAGAAACGATGCATAATGAAAGTCGTTTCTTGTGTTGATTAGCAATAGACTTGGAAGGCAGAAAACTCTCTGCCAGCATTTCTTACTGCAAAGGTCTGCTCTGAGCTGATAAAGAAATGTTCAGAAGAAAAGATAAGGATGTGCGCACTGAAAAAAAAGCTGTTAATGTAACGTCGTTGCAAGCGTTATGCTGTCTTGTGGAATGGAGATTTCTATCCAAATGCTGGTTACTCCTGTTTGCTTGGTTTTAGTGCCATTTGGCAGTTTATTCATATAAAGAGACTGTAAACAGTTGTGGGTTTTTTTGTTAATATTTGGTGAGACAGCACCTTGTCACTCCTGAAAGTCTAACTGGTTTGTTTTTCATGCGTGGAGGTTCATGGCTGAGGAACATCCAGGAGAAGCCTACTAACAATGAGTTGTGGTACAGTGCCATGGAGACACAAGTATGCCATGTTGTACTGTTGTATACTTTGAAAGAAATAGTCTCAGCAGAGAAGGAGGGTGAAGTTTTTGACAGCGGGATGGTAGTTTGCCAAGAAAACTCCTTTTGCTTGCCAAATTTATTTCCTTTTTTATTCGAATTACCAATAGTTAACTCAGCATCATCCGTGGCATAGCCTCAGATAAAGGACCAACGTGTCACACCACCTGGAACACTGACCAACAATTTTGAGATGCACCTGGGAAGCAGCTATGGAAGGCATTATACTGTTTCTTTAAGTGATCGTAAAGAACTAGGTATGTGACTAATCGTTACACTTTACAGGCTGGCGATGTTTTTGCTTTGAATACTTATATTTATGGTGCACTGAATATTTAGGAATATATTATGATCTGTACTAGGGCAAAAGAAAATGGTTCTTTTGTGATCAACAGGCATTTCACTTCTGTGTCTCCAGGCTTTTCCATCTGTGAAAGGATACATTTTCCATGCTTACAAAGAGCTTTGAGATCTACACAAAGTCTCTCTGTAGGTGTGACATATGAGAGTATCCTCATCACAACTAGAGTATTTTAGTAAATGCGCAGTTCAGAACTTGTTTTACATACGAGTAGAACTCATCGTTTAGCTGTTGGTTTCGTAATTTTTGTGCTCCCTGCGCACTTCACTTGGTAGTAAGCAAATTCTTTTCAGTACATCCAAAGCTGCAGGAGTTCCACAGCAGATGTGGGACCTAAGCCCTTGTAACAGCTGGTTTAGGGAACGGCCAGATGCAGCCAATTAGCAGCTCTGGAGATGATAAGAGCAGCAGGGTTAGGGCTGGGAGCTCTCCTGCTTCAGGGGGTAATGACCATGGCTTCTTTGCTGTGGGGACAGTGACCTGGGGATTTTCCAGGTTTGTTTTTTGTCAGTTTTGCCCTTTTCCAGATAGAAAAGGAAAAAATGAAGATGTGTAAGACAATTCCTGTGTTTATTCTGTTGTTTACAGGTGAGTGAATGTTTCTTTATATTTGTTTTCTCAGCTATTACTTTCTCTTCAATACTTGTAATTGCCTTTTGAAGGTGTTCCTAAGTATATTCTAAATGTTAATTCATGTGACTTGATCTACAAATCGTTGCACAATCATTGAAGCTGTTTCCTCTAGGCAGCATTATATTGTACCACATGAACAATTACTTTAGTTACAGCTCTATCGGTAAGATATAACTCACTTAAAAAGCATACAATTATTTTGCCACAAAAGTATCTGTAGCACGCCTATTAATAAAACTTCAAGAATAAGTTAGGTTGTTGTATTTCAAAGAAATCCCTGCAGGTACAGAAAGACACATGTGCCAATAAAAGGTAAGACTTCTTGCAACATTAGTCATCTTAGGTTCATTAAGGAATGTCAAAAAAAATGTTAACATCAATAATGATCAATATTCTAACAATCAATAATAGAACTAGAGAAATGATAACACATACAGTTCATCCCTTTTTTTGTCAGCACTGCTAGTTACAGGTGCAATGACAGTATCTCAGTGATACTGCAAGGAAAAGCCAAAAATTGAGTAATTTCAGGCCATTTAACAATAAGCACCAGGTCTTCCTAATCGTCCCACAAAGACTTTGTAAATTTACTAAGTAGAAGTGAGAAGGAGTGGTATCTCACTCTGCAGGTTTCATGAACTCCTTCCCAACTGCACCATTTGCGTTATTAGGACTGGCAGGACCCCAGCCCTTCCGTCGTTTCTGTCTAATGAAAATGTTTATGTTTAATGCTCAGAATTTGTGACTGGATGTGATATAACAGAGACCTCTTGCGTGGTTTATATCTACTGTTAGACAATAATGAAAGGATTTTATATTTAGCAGTTGGAATTTGTGACTGATTGTATCAGTTTCATAAATTTTGACTAGAACGTTGTTTCTTGTGAACAAGAAAAAAAGTAGGCTTAGGTTGGTGCAAAGATGTAAGGCACTTCCTTCTTTACACTTCTGTCCCACTAAAGGCAGCAATTGAAGGCGAGTTTAAGAAGGTGCTAAGAGGTGGAGGGGGTTGGTTAGTGGACCTTCTTATCGTGAACATACACGTGCTCTCAAGAGCACAAGTTTGGCTGAGAATTTATGCCATCCCTCTTCAAAAGAGTTCATGGAGATCTGTATATCATCAGCCCCCCTCTGTAGGGCTGTGCTTTGCTTGGCAGAGTCCTATAAAAGCTTCAAAGTGACAAAGCAAGTTTTTCCCCTAACCACTGAGCAACTTAAACCCATTGCTGACAAGTGCAGCATGCCCTCAGGGAGGGAGGGAGGCAGCGGCTGCCCCGAAGTACTGTTTGTTTTTATTGCAACATCATGGGTGCATCTGTTTGCTCCCTTCCAGGGAAGCTGTGGATGTCGTGTCTGGAGATGAGGCTATAATTCTAGGAAGAACTTTATAGATAATGAGATCTCAGGGGAAACCAGAGTTATGTAAGATGTTTGATAGTGTTAATTTTTTTAACTTGTATGTCCAAGAATCTCACGTGGCACAGCTGTGTCCCCTTGAGCTGTTCGGAGTCAATTACTTCCCATGTGGAACCTCCTGGAACTTCGCTGGCTAAACTTGCTTCCGTAGAAGCGGTGTGGTTTGGTTTTTCATGTCACAACTGAGGCTGTGTGTCTGCGTAATGCTTCAATAACTTAACAAAGGGTATCATTCTCCTCTCTTCCTGTCATTCAGAAAAATTTCAGGGAAACTATCTTTCACTTCTCCCCAAATCTTTTTCATTAATTTGCCATTGAAGTTGAGGAAGAATGTGAAAGAAAGGGTGTTTTCATTTGTTAACTAAAGCAAGCTAATGAGTGTCATCATCTGTACTAATGGGGTTGCTTCCCATTTAAGAAGCATATAAGGCAAGAGGAAAAGTGAGAATGAGGATGAATATCAGTAAACATCCCATGAGAATTTAGCTGCCATATCCTATTGAGCCCCATCAAAGTGAATTAAAATGGTTTTGCTAATTTTCACAGAGTGCCCAAATCTATTAAAGGCAGTGGCTCTGCTACTCTTCCTTTATGGATTTCTTCTTCTTACTCCGAAACAAGGAAACAATATCTGAGAAGAATATCTATGAAAATAATTTTTTTTTAAGCTGAGTAAACGACAGTCTTGTTTTTTCAAAACTTTTTCTGAGAACTGTCTTAACAATTTCAACTGAAATGTTCATACAGAAAAGTCAGACGGAAGGAAACATGCCAAATGTAAAACAGCAGGCAAGATTGGCCAAGTTATGACCATTTGAGAGCAGGATTTGATAACTGAAATTATCAAACAACGTTAGTAATAAATGGTATTGCATTCTGCAGCAATAATATCTTTCCTTTTTTTTTTAATTTTAGGATATGTTTGTAACAATATGGATGTTGCTGCAAACACCACAACATCATTAGGTACTTTCCCAACTACTTCCGAAGTTGCACAGCCTCCTGAATTGGAAACAACACATGAGAGTGATCACGTTCCAGGTCTGTTTTTTAATTTGTTGCTTCCTACAAATCCTGAGTCAGTTCTCCATCACTGTGCAGACTCGAGTCTTGTGAATACACTGTTCCATTTTTCTCCTGTTGTTTTCCCCCCAATGACTCTTTCTATCCAAAAGCATTTTAAAAAGTTGCAAACACGAACCAATTTAGCAGCAATATAACCCTGTGGTTGATTTAAACAGGTTTCCCCCTGTTTCTACAGAGGTGGAAGCTGAAGCACAAAGACTGTTTTGGACATCTCAAATAGCACAGCCTAAATAATTGTCTGTCAAGAAGCAGAAAATACGTCGTTTAGTATAAAATGTCAAGCGCTTCTCATGATCAGTGGATAGCTCGATATTCTGTGCTAAAGGAAGAAAACTGTTGAGGAAGATAACAGCAGAAAAAGGCCCCAGAGACATGCTAAGTGTCTTGATTCTTTCTGTGACGCTCCTCTGTGCAGGGTGACCACCACCTGCCTCTGCATGTGTCTCAAGTGATACCCTACTCCCCCTGATCTTTATGGAGACTTTATGAAGTGACTGATTTCACAAGCCCCATCTTTGCTCTTATGATCACAGCTAGGAGCTGCATGAAACTTTATAAGTAATTTCCAGGGCTTTGGAATGCCAGTGCTTCCTTGATGTCTATATTTGTGAGGTTTTGTGTGGTGGTCTCTGAGGCAGCTGCCAGGGCAATGTCGCTAGCTGAAAACTCATGATTTTTACCTGCCCTCTTTCTTCCTCTTGTCTTCTCTGTGCTTCTTATACTGAGACACTGCTCAAGGCTCAGTGGTGAAGGTGGAAGAAAGGCAAAAAGGAGGAGGAAACTTTTGGCAGCAACAGTCTTATCTGCTTGCTTGCTTCCTCCTTCCCCGTTCTGCGTGGCAGGATCTGAAGAAAGCTGCTGTTCTGACTTAGACTTAGTTATGCGAATTATAAATACATGTACATGCACAGCTCTCTAAATGTATGAGAGCGGGCTGGCACACAAAACCTTACCGGCCAAACAGCCAAAGCACCTATGAAGAAAGCTAAACAGAAATCAGCGTACAAGTATAGTGAATGTAGGTACGGAGTAGTTAATAGCTGCTATCTATTATTTTGGCAGGAAATAATGAGTTAGTTTCCTTATAACACCTGACTATAAATTCAGTGCTTTGTAATAACAAAAAAAAAAAGGTAGGAGTGACAGCTTTAGCTTCATTACACACAGTTGTACAGTTTTCTCATGTTGCTAATTGTCATTCTTTTCCTTTTAACAGAAAAAGATCTGTCCGCTGTATTAGGTAGGTTGACAACTTCTGTATATATACTTCTGCTTAAATAGTGTTTTTCTTTACCTAAGTTTTGAACTTTTAACTTCTTTTGATGCAATTGGTTATAGAAAACAAAAGCTATGTATGGGCTTGCCTACATTAGCCTGAAAAACTCTGTTTTTATAAAAGAGTATTAAAGACACTCTGTAATTGCAAATCATGGTATTTCTCTGGTGATTTGAGTAATAAGAATATCACTCTACTAGACTAAACCATAGTAATTTACTTTCTTATTACCATAATTGGTATTTGGGGCTTTTTCTTCCAGTAAAATCTGTAGCACCAATAACATTGTGAGCAGCAGTAACTGTTGGTATATTAAGATGGCAGGTGAACACAGCATGTACTTTGCACTGCCAGGAAATGATTGACTGCAATGAGCCGTAATATGCTTGGTTCATTTCTGTGCAAATCCAGACTTGAATGAGATTTTTGTTTGTAGGAAAAATAAAGACCTAGATTTTAGTGTCACATATAACCATTTTATGGTGCATAATTATCCACCACAAATGAAGGTATTAATTTTTCCTTAATGACTTAGAGTCATGGGTACCTTTTTTTTTGCTCTTCCAGTGGCAGGAATCAGCATTTCCTTTATTGTCCTTCTTATTCTTGTAATTATTGGTGTTTGGTGTGCACGGAAAAGATCAAAGGTAAGTCCAAGTTCTTGCCTTTGGGTATTTGTTTAACTGTGTATATTTATCTGTATATATTACAGAATATGAAGTCATCTTGTGATCAAGGTTTAATTTACCTTGATGGACCTCCCTTCCTGGGTAGTACTTGCTTGCATTTTAGTAGGAATGCTTCCTGATTTGCAGTTTTATTCTCCCTTTAATGAGAGTTTGTCATTAAAGATCCTGCATCAGAGATGACAGTTGAACGGTTCAAGTGAATTTTATCTGAGTTACTTTGGATGCTATAGTTATTTTGCAATCACAGTCTTATCTGTGATAAGTTAATATTGCTAAAAATTAAAATATTAGGTAACTTATCTAATAATAAGAATAATAAATGCAGTAACACTATAGATTCAAGTATGCAGAAATAGTCTACTGTATTAATGAAATAAGTTAATATAAGGAAAAATATCAGCAGAATGAATACTAATATTATATTAACATTATTGATTTTTGTATTTGTGTATCTCAGACGCATACTGCAGCGATAATGACGTATTTGTATTTCTTGCACAGGGAGGTTCAGCTGAAATGAGTTCTGTCCCCTCTGGTGAACCTGAAGTGTTCTTACAAAGAATTTCAACACGAGAGCCAACGCGAGTGGCCTTTTGAAAGAGCCTTACAATGACAGCAGGAGAGCTGTTGTATGACCCCTTGGTTTGTGCACCTGTATGGCAGAACCGCGCATACCATGGGACTTTGAGTCCGTAATTTTCCCTTTTTCAGTGGGCGCTTCAAATCACTCCACAATAATTTGGAATGTCAGTTAACAACAAAATCCTGTTACCAAAAGAATCTCAGTCAATGCTATTAAGTAAAGCGTTAAAACCGGGGGAGACATTAAAACCAGGGAGGCTTTTAAATGCTGCCTGACATGGCATGCCTTGCCTGTAGCGTAAACAAGAGAAAGGTCAAACTGCTGCAGAGCCTCAAGCATTATAATCTTTCATCATCAATACCATAACTAAATTGAGGTCTGGGACCTGTGTGATACTAGGGGCACTGGGAAACTTAATCACTGGTATTTATGGCCTTTGCTGTGTATTTGATCTGTTATATATTGCAATGAGGTGTATTTCCATCCTACTCTTATTTCAGTAATGTTTCTCTTTTCTTCCATCCTTTTCAGGAGGAAAGAAGGGGAAGTCCTCTCAATTGTAGTTGTTTAAACAGCACTCAAAAGGGCTGTATCTTCAAAAAAGTTAAATTCTTGAAATTAAAGAGATCCTAGTTACAGAAAGTGGCACACTTAGGTTATGTCTGTTCTAATAAGTTAAACCTGCACAGGAGTATTGCTAGTGTTGAGACTAGCTTGAATAGCCCTGGTTTAGGCTTATATACATACGAACTTCCTATTGGAAATGCCTCCTGGAAGGCTCTAGCTTCCAAAAATTGGCTCAGGCCAAAACCAGCTTACCAGCATGAAGAGTACTATTCCAGTGCCTGGGAGTTTCCTAGGCATTGTTTAATTTACTAATCTAGATATACAGTGTTACTGTTTAAAGTTATTTTAAAATGACATACTTGATGTACCTACTCACTCACTTATCGACAGTTATTAGCAGTGGTTAATCAAAGCTGGCCGCTGCAAACTTTCATTTACTCACTGTGCTCTGTTTTTCTGCTGCATTGTAGCTGTCTAAAAAGCCAGTTGCTTCAATATAAGGCTTGTTACTAGAAGCTTATTATGGTGCCTTAGACAGGAGCGTGAATTTACAGTGTTGAACTGTGGTGTACCCTCTCACTAGGCAGATGCTCTCATAGGGTAGAGTTACAGAATAGTCTCACACCCCGACCTTAGGCCAAAGCTTTTGCATCCTCACTCAGTGAACGCAGCAATTGCTAGTGCAACGTAAATGCGTATCCTGGCCTATGGCTCTGTGAGGCTGTGTAAATTAATCTGTGTGAAACCCCACGTTGTGCCAAGGCTGCCGTTAGTACTCAGAGAAATTCTATAGCCTGAACAAAGATATGCAGTTCAGTTTTCAGGACATCATCCATTTTGTAAGAGGAGAAATAAGGATGCTTCAGGAAAAAACTACTTTTATAGAATGCGAAAAATAAGTTAATGTATTGATAAAATTATGTCCATTAAAATTGGCAACTATGTGGCTAAAAGATTAACTCCTCAGTTGGTATAAACTGACAGACCTTCCTTCCTCTAGTTCTAGCACTTGATGATGATGGTGGTAATAGTATTCCAGAGTCAGTTAAGGCTGAAAACTTGAATTTTATTGGATGATACCATCATTATTCCACTACTACTTCCTCTAATTGAGTAGCACTTACTAAGTGGTGTTGGGAGCTCTCTGCAGCAAGTGACTGCTGTGGAGCTCAGCTTGAGCAGGAGCTGGGGGATCTGGGGCAGAAGGGGCCAGAAGACGCACACCCAAAGGGCTGCCCTCCGATAACGGGGTGGAGGAAGGAGGACCCGAGAGGTAAGGACACTGTCCGAGATGGCTCTGCCAAACCAGTCCTGTGTGAGCTTTGGCAAGTGACGTTTATTTCTGAGACTGAGCTCCTGGTCTAGGACAAAACCAGTAGTATGTCCCTGCCTCGTATTTGTCTGTGAAGATAAATACATTTGAGAGCATGGGATGTGTAAGTCCGACAGTAATGAAGGTACCCTGAGAGCTGTACATTTGCAGGAAATCACAGGTTCGGTTTGTCTAGATCTTTTCCAGCCAGTGTTATTTTTCCCAGTAACAGTAGAGAAGAATGCTGTGTCAGCTTTTGGTTTGAGGTACTGATTGACATTCTCTACAAATAAAAGCAGTTTCTTGACAGGGTCTGCACTTACTTCATGAAAGCCAAAGAGATATTTTCAGTTGACTTCAGCAAAACAAAATGCAAAGGAATATTTGAAAGTTCATTGCATTTTCCATCTCTTCAATAGGTAAAGGTGTCTTTTTCATTTCTGTGTGTTTATTATTCTGAGTTTAAGCATGAGGTAATCGTATGAATTGTATCTGCAGCAATACTATTTGCGGTGGGAGAGTTGTGCTATTGCTGCTTCCTATGTGTTTTTTTAATATGCATCTTCTGTTTTCCTTCCATTAAATAGAAGTTCAGTAAGTGCTTCAATGCTTTTCTATATACTAGATCGAGTACCCTGGGCAACAGTGTTAGTTGATTGCAGAGGAAGTAAGAATAACAAACATTTGATCATTTGCCAGGAATAATTCATATAAACTGTGTTAACAGTACTTTTTAATTGATGTTTGCAAGCCTCTATGTGAATGATTCTGCTTTTGGAAATATTTTCAGAGTGGTTGTATTTTATCTGAACTTTTATGGAAGTTGTGTACTAGAAATAATACTTACTATTTGTTATTTGGTGTTCACGTTTTGTTATTGCACTGTTTAAAATATTTGCGATTATGATTCTGGTTTTGGAAATATTTTCAGTGGTTGTATTTTATCTGAACTTTTATGGAAGTTGTGTACTAGAAATAATACTTACTATTTGTTATTTGGTGTTCACGTTTTGTTATTGCACTGTTTAAAATATTTGCAATTGCTGAACCAATCAAAAATTTCCTCTCTCTTGGGTGACCAGTCCCAGAAGTGTGGATGCTGACTGCTTAGGAGTTAAACTACCTGTGAACTTGGAATTATTTGTGTCGGTGAAGTCTGTGCAACATACGGCTTGACACATGCGCTCGCAAAGCGGTTTGTTTGGCTCATTGCTCTGCAGTTTCGTTGCGTGCTGATCAGCAGAGCGACTGACGGGCATTATGTGCCGATGGGGTAGATGGCAGTAGCAGCTTGCTGGGAAACAATGCGGAGATGATATTGAAAAAGCAGGTTTAGACAATAAGGCAACAGAAAACTTCAAGGAACCGTGTTCTGTGGCTCTGATTTGGAAATGAGGCTGCGCAGATACCTTGCAGTGAATTGTCAAAAATCAGTAGGACTGCTTCTGTTCTTTAGCAGTCCTTGCCAAGAGGCAAAGCATTAAATAGACACACACACACTAATATATGAAATATCTTCCTGCCTCATAAACGTTCCTGCTAGCGAGCTTTGAACCAGGCTGTGTGGCTGGAAGCAACCGTGTTGGAGACAAACTGGACACTTTTTGTTGATAGCACTTGTTCTTTTGATAGAAAGACATGGGTCCATTGAGGGAGAATTTCAAACCAGTTGTTTTCAAAGCACTAAGTTTTGCTCTCAGACATCACTTTATAATCATGTTTTAATACTATTCAAATAATTAATTGTGGCTTTTTATTCCCTCCTGTGTGTTCTCGAGTACAGTAGAGAGAAGTGCTGGAGCAAGACATCTGTGCTGTCTGATTTGGGGACTCTGCGTACAAGGGCAGGAAGGGGCATATTCTAATGTATGCCACCGATAGGGTTTGTGTGGGATCCACCCGTAGAGATAGGTTCTCCTCTGCCCCTCCCTTGCCTCAGATAACCCATGAACGCCCTCTTTTTCATTTTATGCTGGACATAACCTTTTTTTTTTTGCTTACAAAGGGTGTTTTGAACAAGAAGCGGCAGAGGTGCTTTTGCTAGGTTTGTGCCATCAAAAGTACACCAGGCAAGGAGATTTTTTCCTGAAATCTCTAGCTGGTGAGGCATCATTTTGCATAGCTGTAGTGTAGCTTAATAACTGGAATGCCTGGGCTAATTTTAGTGAAACTACTTTGTCTATATTTCAGGTATACCTGGCAGCAGTTTTGTACCTCCATTTAAACAAAAAGGAAAAAGAAAATTCTGGAGGACCCTGTACTTAAAATTTTCAGCAGGCTGACTGTTATATTTTGTAGCCATGTCCAGCAGGAACTCTGGAAGGCTAATAGTACAGACTGAGTAGGTAAGCATAGATATATAAATAATGTAGAAAAAATTCTGTTTCATGTACTCTGGTTAACATAGTCGTTGAATATATGTATGCTGTTGTGAATTTACTGAGAAGGTAGCCTCCTGTCCAGTTGTCAGAATTCTTCTGACTTGAACTGTGGGACATGGATTTTTGACTAATTTAATAAAGTCTGTTCCACAAGAAAATTACCAAGGATGACACTGGATCTCAAGAGTTGCTCTCGGGGCAAAAAAATAGATTGTTTCTACAAAAATGAGAGATGAGGTATGGAATGCTACTTGCTGTGTGAAACTGCAGATGATGCCAGTAAAGATGCAAGAATGTATCAGCCCTAGAGACTGGGCTATGATAGAAATCCGGAGGATCCTGGGTTCTGAGAAAGATCATCAGGGGAAATATGGTGAGTGCCTGAAAAAGGTTCTGTCCTGGCAAGGCACTGTATGTATCAGGAATACTTCAGTGTTTTCTCTTACTGCTGTTGCAGAGTGATTAGGGGCAATGGAACTTGCTGCTTATTCAGTAAAAGATTCCCCATGAGGGCAGAGTCACGTGCACTGTTAGGATCAGAAAGTTTTGTACACGCAAACACATGCACATGGAATCACAGAATCACAGGAGGGTTGAGGTTGGAAACAACGTCTGGGGACTGAACTTGTGCAAACATTTTGTGTTTTTTCTTTATGAAAGACAACATCAGTAAAAAGTCAACTCTGAAACAAAACAAATTCCAGCTCCCCCTTTTCTGTACAGAATATAGAATAATCACTGCTGTTGGCAGTGACTGCAAATACACAGAGGAATTAAATCTGTTTAGGCAGTAAATGTCTGTAACAGACTTTCAGATACATAGCTACTACTAGCAGGGCATTCTGGAATAGCAGTAGACTACCATAATCTAGTGTTAACGAACAGTAGATAGTGGTAGATACAGTGTTTTAAGTGTGAACCACAAAGTATAAACTAGCCATTATTTTCTAGGAAAAAATAAATTTTGGTATTGTTTCTTCCCTCATTTGTAGTAGTTGACAAACATCTGGTGTTTGCAGAAAGACCACTGATGCATCTAGCACAGACTTTGTAATGTTCTGCAGTTCTAGTGTCCGATACCGACTGGTGTTAAGCAACTGTGTGTCCTTTCTAGAAGTCAGCCATACTGCTTTGTGCTTCTTGGGGACCAAGCCCAGAACAGTTTCAGCAGAAGTATTGCCGATGACTTCTGAAACAAATTAATTTTCATTGTAACTGTGGGCCAAACTGTGCAAAATTTTCTCAGATCAGTAATCCACTGGAGTCATCAAGACCATTCACGTGAGCAGTTCACTGAGCTTCATTTCTCTTCCTCTGTGCTATAGATATCATGCTGCTATTTTCTTCTCCCATGCAACTTCTTTACATCTAAAACTAGTTTTAGATCTCATTTGTGTTAACAAAGGAATTCCCTTTATAGTTTCGTCCAGTTAGGCATATTCTTTTAAGGAATATAATTTCAGTTGCATGTTTTGTTTTTCTGAGCTTGCAAAGTGCCTTCTGACAGTAAAAAGTTGATCTCATATTCTCTCTTAGAACAAGTTAAGCATAGATCCAATGCCTGCAAGTTATATGAAATGAAAAGCACTGTCTGAATAATAGAAGAGGAAAAAATAATCTGCCATTCTTCCATACAGATTTGCAATTTCAACAGCAGATGGCTCAGATACAGCAGGGTCTGAGTATATGAATAGCGACATTGTTATTCATCCATCAGCCTCATTACACCTAGGCAGTCTGTCTGTGCCCTGTTATAGGCACCCTATTGTAACCTGAGAATACGTTTTGATCAAGATGTATAATCCTGGCATTAAATAAGTACATTTTAAAATAGGATTATTGTGAGGATGATTAACATGGCATACCAAATTCTGATCCTACTGTGATTAGAAGAATGAATTCATCACCACTGCATTTTGAATCTTAGCACCTTGAGACGTTCTAGTGAATCAGAAGGCTGGATTTGCTTTCTTACCTGCATATTGAATTTCAAGACCAATGATAGACCTTGATGATAGACAAATAGTCTGTAATTATCAGAAAGATTCTCATTAAAATAATGACACTGCAAAAAGCTTCTTTGTAGTAGGAAGTATCAGCTTCTTTGAAGCATGTAGATTCAGTACTAGACAGAGGATTAGATTTGGCTAGATTTGATTTAGTAACTGGTAGGGAAACAGGGAACATATACAACTGGAATTAGGGCATACAATGTTTAAGGTTTTCAAAGAAGATTAAAAATACATTCTGTTCAGGATTGGTTATACAATCAGGCAAGATGTAGAGTTGGGAGGGGCAGGAAGCTACCTTTTAAAAGATGCCTACTTGGTATTTTTAGATCTTATTAAACCCTTTACATTTCAATTCAAAACATATTTGTAATACTTTCGTTTAAGAAGTTATATCAGTTTCTGGGATTTGTAGTGACTGAAATTTCCACGTGTTTACTTTCAGACATATATTTGCAGGAACACCCAGTATGGATGAAAAGCAATGAATAAATGAGGAATACAGAGAAAGGCTGAGGAGTGGGTTGCCATGCCAGAAAGTAGAAGGTGGCCACTACCTGCAGTAAGTGGAGCCAGGACTATCTGTTCCCCCTTAGAAATGTACCTCAGTAGCCTTGGCATACTCGAAGAGAGCGTGGGATATATATCAAGAAACAGCTTTGAGGGGTGAGAACAGAATCTAAAATAAAGATTTACCTATGCATGTACACACAGACACTCATAATTGGAAAAACTCAGAGCTCAGAAGGGCACTAACTGGAGAAGACTGGGATAGGGAAGTAAGTCAGGAGAGACTTAAAAAGACAGGGAGGGGGATCTCAAGTGGCTATGCTGCAGAAAATGCCTATTTGGCTCTCACCTAAGATATGAGCCATCAAAGAAGGCTCATATCAAAGTAAAGCTCACAAATTTGTGAGCACACTGAGAAGAAAATGTTAGCTGGTGAGGCTAATGGGGAAGAGAAAACAATTTCAACGGTAGCTTAGTAGTGACAGAACAAAGTAGCTGTGATTAAATGTTATGAATGATAAACGTTTAAGCCACGTTGTTCAGCAAAGAGAACTATTGAGGTGGTTCCTGTTACATAGTTTGGTGTCGATGACCTTGATCTGTGTACCTCTTACAACTATCAGAAAGCAATCTGGCCATCCAAGCAGCCAGCTTCACAAGAAATTGTTTTGCTGATTTACTGTTTAAGGTTGGACAAACCAACTACCCTTACTTTATTTTGCTGAATCCTGACATATACATGGAAGCATGTGTGTATTTCACAGATTCACAGAATGATTGAGACTGGAAGGGACCTCTGGAGAGCATCTGGTCCAACCTCTCTGCTCAAGCAGAGCCCCCCAGAGCCAGTTGCCCAGATGGGTTTTGAATAATCTCCAAGGATGAAGATTCCACAACCTATCTGAGCAACCTGTGCCAGTGCTTGGTCATTTCCATTTCCCTGTGTTCCGTTTAAACAGAACTCTATTTGTTGCTGTGGGGTGTGGTTTGGGGTTTGGGTATTTTTTTTTGGGGGGGGGGGGGGGGGGGGGGGGGGGGGGACCCAAACATGTGGTTTCATATTTCGTTTTTGCAAACTTCTGTCCTACTTTTCACTTGGTTGTTGTGGTGTTGCTAAAATAGATGCTAGTATGCTAAATTATGTATTTGCAATACCATTAAAAAAATTCCCACTATTGTCCTTTATATATAATTATCATGGATGTCTAAGTCGGAGTTCTAGGGTTTACAGGGGCTTGCGTGTTCCTAGGTTTAAACAATTTTTAATGGGGCTTCTTCTTAGGGAGGAAGAATGCCTTAATCAGTGCTCAATTCAGCCCCTGATTTAAAAAGTTACTCTAATGTTGCTTCTCTCACTGTTGCAGTTTATGAGGGTCTTAAGTAGAAATATGTCATTTTTGAAAGCCATTTAGACATTTAAGACATTACGTCAAAACTGATTTGTGTGCTGTTGAAATGAGATTTGGCAATCTAAATTTGTCAGATCCTCAGAAACACACAGATTGTTTCCCCTGGAAATCCAAAACGGTTTCTTTCCAATAAGCTCCTGATGAGCTTGTGCTGGTGGAGTTGAGATGAAGAAACTTTGTTCTCATTTTATGCTAACCAAGTAAAAGAGAAATGTAACTCCTTGGTCACAGGCTACTTACTTATTTATCAGGAAACTTCAACTGATTCTAGAAATGTTCACAAGTGCTTCAGTATCTTTGGAAATCTGGATCTCAGTTCTCATTCACACATTTTACTTACAGCCATTTTGGTTAGTTCCAGTAAGGGGCATGGGTTTTTTCCTATACACATGTATTTGCTAGGAAGCTAACTGAGAAAATGTAGCGGGTTTCCATGTGCTAATTATAAGTACGATTGGCAACACAATTGGATTGTGTGCTAGTGGGGAAAATAGTTGAAAATTTAACTTCAGGTGGAAATTATCCAGAACATTGCTAGATGATTTGGCACTTTTTTATGGCCTACCGGTTCAGCTCTACAGCCGAGTTAGAGCTTTCACTTTGTTGCTGTACCAGTGCCAGCTATGGCTGCTGGTTTCTCTCTGATAACAAATTCATGGCAAAAGCGCAACTTGTACGCCGTGCTGATCTCTCTGCTCTGCTGTTGTGAGCAGAGTTGTGAAATGCACAAAAATCTTGTCTTGTGACTGCAGCTCTCATCTACCTACGTCATCTGCTTACCCATGCAAACATAACAAACAGCCATAGATGAGTAACAGAAAAACATCTGGAATCCAAAATAAAGGTGGTTGCTTTAATTTCTGCCAGTCCTGGAAGCGTTTGAGGTGCTTAGCAGCAGAGCCCTTCACTTTCGTACATGTAAATCGGAGCAACTTATGCAGTGTGTTTGAGAGGGTATGGCAGGCACAGTTGTCCGTATCTCATAAACCAGCTTGGATCGGCAATGCAGGATGTGACTGCAAAACCTCAGCTGTTAGTTTAGAGGAGAAAACAACTACTGCAAGCAAGGAAGAAGAAGCTGTACTTTCCATCTTCCTGGCTTCAGAGTCTTAAAACTTTCTTTCATGCCCTGTTATGTCATGGGCAATGGTGGGCATTCACAGAGAATGCACGAGGTGAGATGTAAGCATGAATGGGGCCTAGCAGAAAGGTCTTGGAAGAAAGTTGTGGACTCTATGGCAATACTGTAATCCCTGTCTCTGCTCTTCTCCAAAATGTTTGTATTGAATTCAGGTACTCTGACAACTGAACAAATAGATGTCTGAGCCCAACCTGTGTGGACTTCATTAATGTTACAGTTAATGAGTTCTGTTTATTGCTCTGTTCTGGACAAAATCCAGTCAATTAAGAAAAAGTTGACATCAGGGGGTTCATCCATATTCATCTAGGAATATGCTTTATATCTTCTCCTACTAAGGCACTTCATTCTCTGTCCTTTACATTGGTTCAAGTGGGAGAAAAACACCAGGAACTTTCTCCTACTGTTTTTTTACCCAAGCTTAAGAAATGGGGCAACATCCCTTCCTCTGCCCTGGGGGATGCGTTGCACATGGGTTTGAGATTGTGTGCTCTGTGACTGAGGTGCTACGGATGACTTCTAGCTCCTCATAAGGCAATGGCAGGATCTGTCTTTATGAGAACATACCTGCTTTTCACAGAATCTTTGGTTTTCTGTCTGTAAGACATATTAGGTATGTTTTAATGACAACTCCAGACTAGGGGAGGCTGATGCTGAGTATTTTGCCTATGTAGATTATGCCAAATTCAAAAAAACCACAAGACTGAAGCTGGATGTCAGGTTAGAGGTAGATGTGGTTGGGCCAAGTATTGACTGAAGAAAGTGGATATAGCAGCAGGCCTTTGAATACTAGGGTTAGCTTGGCTTTTACCACAAAAAAATTTTCATTTGGACTCACAGCTAAAAATGTGTGTACTCACTTCAGCTCAGAATGAGCTGTCAGTGGAAAATACGATCTTCAAAAATTCCCTTGTGCTTTTTCACCACACAGAATCCTGGAACCCTCAGAGATGGTGTGGAGACACAGAACAATGTGATTTTTATGCAGTCACACAACGTGCATGACCAAAATGCTTTCTGCATATAAATAATACAGATACAGATGCCCCCCTTTGCTAAGATGTAAGAAATCAAAAAGTGCCGTTCTGAAATGCTGCGGCAAAAAGCTGTGTTTTCAATTTGAAGTAGCTGGGAGCATGTGAAGAGTAAGTGAAATGGAGAGATTAAGCAAGACTATGGGATAAATGTTCTGGTTCAGATGTAGAGGCTTTAGTGACAATGTCAGATGCCCGGGGGACAAGAATGAAGCAAGGACAGAGATCAGGGTTAGAAGTAGTTTACATAAATGGAAGAAATAGGTCTAAGAAATCCAGAAGACTATAAAAGATGAAATAGCAAAAAGAGTATAAAAAGACCAGTGACTAGAAGAATGGATGGGGAATTGAGATTTGAAGGCTGAACGCAGCCAAGATCGTAAGCAACCAACAATGATGAAGTCTTGAGAAGCAGAGATCTCTGAAGTGAGGGGAGACAACTGGGGGTGGAGGCTTGGAAGGCAGAAGGCCTAAGATAGAAGGAAGTGGAAAGGAAATGCTGAGATTTAGGGAGTGAAATCAAGCAACTCAACATTTATCCTTGGAAAACTAAAGATGAGCACAAACCAAAGTCACGAGGATTGATTTGAAGTGTCCAAATGTTAGAAAGGACCAGCATGTTTCAGAACAAGAGCTGATGTGTAACCTGAGTACCAGATGCAAGGACCATCTTTATAATGGAAAAAGCAAAACTGTAGTTTGAAATAATCCTGAACTAAGGGTGTTTAGGCCCAAATATTGATGACGTAATCATTCTCCTTTTTTAGAAAAACAAAATATTTTGTACCTTCAGCAGCTTTGCAAACACAGCTGTTGGGCACAGGCTTCAGTTGTATTTAAGTCAGTGTATTGGTACCAGCTTGCTGGTTAGAGGATACCTACCAATTATTTTTTTTCTTTGAAGGCCTTTTAGTTAACCGAGAAATCCAAATGAACTGGTGTTTCCAATTCAGATTGAAATCAACTCAATAAAACTGTTTCCTTTCCAATATTTCTTCACAAAATGGAATAGAAAATCTTGCAGTCTCTGAATGTTACATAATGGGTGAAGAAGGAAATAGGATTTTTATCTGAAGGACTGTATATTTCTGAATATGAGTCTCATTTTTTTCCTAATGGTAGAAGCCCGTTCTATGGTGATTTCTACACAACAGCCCTGCTGTCTGGTTGTGTGGAGACATGTACGGATTTCATCAACCAAATGCAGTGCAAGTTAATGATGCACACTATATCCCTAAGTGAAAGGTTAGTAATAATCTTTCTTTTCTTCAGGAGAATTCTTGCTAAACCTTCATATTTGGGGTTTTGGTAGGGGAGGGGTTTTTGTTGTTCTTTGTGGTTTTGTTTTTTGGGTTTTTTTTGTCAGGACCCAGTTTCTTCTTCATCACTCATTTCTGTGTTAACCTAACTTAAATCGTTTCCAATGAAAAAGGTTAGCCTCTAGAATGGGCTCAAATTTTTGGAAGCTGTGTCCTGATCAATTCCAATATGCACGATGATCATGCAGATTACTTCCTTTGCTTCATGAAATGACAGATCAAGTTCTCTAAAAATACAAAATTCTCTCTTAATAGAAATTTGTATTTCACCTGCTGAAAATTCCAAAATCGAAGTGTCTCAAGAAAAATGTGCTTGAATACTATGACTACAGCAAATGCACATTTTCATCAGCAACTGAAGCACCATGGTCTCTTCAGATGATAGTTAGGAAGATGAGTATGTCTGTTCACAAAACCAAAGTGAAATTGCTGGACAGCTAGAAATTTCCAGCTAGGGAAATCTAATTTTATACTCCAGTGTGTGAAATATAATTATTTATGGGGTGGGGGATCGAGGTGGTGTGCATCTTCATCTATAGCACTGGTCTTTCTCCTTTCCTCCCCTAAAACAAAAAATTACCCTTTTTTTCCCAACTGTAACCTACTCTGCAAATAGAAACACATGCACATTCTTCAGACTTATTGCACTCCTACCAAGGTATAAAAAAAACATCTTTGAGCTCTTGCAGCACTGGAATCTTGTGCTAATGCAAGAGAGGAAGACTGCGTCCAAGGAGGCTGGCTGCAGCTGCGCTAGAATTGTCCAGCGATACAGGGAAAATGGGTCATTTGTTAACACAAAATCTGAAGCTACTTCTTTAGTTCAATATTTGGGTCAATCCAAACTGCTCTAACAGTTGTAAAACATGAAGTTTTTACGCATACACAAAAATTCACATGTGAATGTGGAGCAATTTGGGTTTTTTTTCTGTCTGACCTTGGTGATTAGCAGGTGGACAGCATCTGATTTTTGTATATTGTAAAAAATCTAGAAATGTTTAGTCTATCTACGTAAAGTCTCAAGAAAAAATCCCCTCATTTTCAAAAAACATTTCTGCATGAAATTTTGATGCTTCTGTGTAAGTGATGTTTGGGGTTTGGGCAGAGTAATGTGGCTTGTAGCTGCCAATTGAAATGTGAAATGTTTAGAAAAAAATGTGCATATTTAATCTGTCATGGTTTTCAGAGAAGCATCTGCAGTTTGTTTTATTATAGTATTTAGATACATATTCAACTTCTTTCTTTAGCAAGTCCATCTTTCTTTCATAACTAAAATTGGCATATAAGCTTACATATACAATACACAGACTGGTCTAGACAAGAAGCATTACTGATAATTTGGACTGGAGATAACTGGATCTGAAAAGATGATCGTAGAAATGTATGTATCCATAACATGGATAGGATACATATTTTCACTTGATGCAGAAAGCTGAATGACAGTCTGTGTTTCTGAATGTTTTGTAAATATTTTGGGCCTGTTATGTAGAAACTCTCTCCTCAACAGACATACCCAGAGGATCACCAACACTCTGCTGGACCCAGAGCCAGGAATCCCATGCTTTTCCCGCCTATGCTCTAGTTCAGTTTCTGATTAGTTTTATCTTTTTTTTTTTTTTCTTTTAAATCTCCCCAAACCTTTGTGTGCTGTGTCAATAGTTTAGGACATGCCCACTTCACAAAAAGAATCCAGAAAATGTGGTTATTTTTAAGTGGTTTCTTGATATGCAGAACTCATGGTTACACAGTTGAAAACAATGTACTTAACTTTGCTTTGTTTTGCACGTGAGGAAACGTATCAGGCAGTTAAGGGCGAGACTGACTGCAGGCATGCTTGTGGATCCCGCCGTGCCGCTTCGGCATGAACCCGCTTTCCATGTTGCCTCTTTTGGTGCAAGACGGGATGGCAGAGTCCAAGGGGCTCGAGCATTTAAAAGCGGAGAGGGGGAAAGGTGAGCGCCGGAGGGATCCTACCCGACGCAGGCAGGCCCGGGAGGAAGCACAGGCTGTTTGAGGTGACCTGTACAGATACGGTCATTCCTGTGCTCGCCCCTCTTCACAGGGGCAGCCGAGGCAGGGCTTTCAGCAGCTTCTCTGACGTGAGCTCCCCAAACTGCCAGGGCTCCCCCCTGCCCCGGCATATATATATATATTCAGTCTTAATCACTGAACGTGCGTCTTACAGAAAACAGTCACGAAGATCCCCATCGGGGCTCCTCTGCCTTGTAAAAGCAAGTACAAAAGGCTGGTTTTGCTCCATTGAGGGTGTCGCCTCTGTACGTTACCAGGCTGGTGATGTTTGGTTGTTTGGTATTTTTTTTGAAATGGTGAACAACTTGTTGAGATGGAGAAGTACGGCATTTTACATGGCACCATATTGATTACTGTAGATAAGAAATGTGTTGTCTTATTTGGGCTTTCTCTGGTGGCAGTTTAAAAACGTTTAAAGAGGCTGCAGCTGGCCTCCCCTGAGGAGACAGCCCCCTCAGTAATCAGCTTGACTGGTGCCAGCTGTGGCACCTGGCAGCCTGCCTCAGAAAAGCCAGTTGGCTTTTTGAAGAGCTGCTTGTTGTATCCCACAGTATGAGGTGAGTTGCTGTTCCTGTTCTTTTGGGTAGAAAATGGTTAAAATCTCCTCAGGAATGGGCTGGGATGGGTGGATGGGGCAGGCAGGCTGCTCTGAGGGGAGGCAGGAGGCCCGCCCGGGGAGGGGGGGCCCCCGCCATTATGGCGGGAAGGCAGGAGGTCCGCCATTACAGGGGGAGACAGACTTGAAGCTGCTTGTTCCCCTGAGGGTGAGGGCTGTGTTGTGTGACCAAATGCTGAAAGCTCACAGCAGGGTATGGTTGTGGGGAAGGGGTGAGGGTACCGTGGAGCCTTGAGGACTGGCGGGAAAGGGTGTAGGGGCAGCTTTGGACTAGCATGCTGGGGCGGTGGCCATGTTCCACCCCACTATGCAGGCCCCGGGTGCTGAGGCCACCTGTGTGGATGAAGTGTTGACCTCCTGCCTGCAAACTGAGTTTGTGTGTGGCCTCGTGTGCCTCATGATCGGTAAGGGTATGTGATGGTACAGGTGATAAGGGGTAGGGGCATCTAGAACATGCTATTTTTTTTGCTTTTTGTGTAAATCCAATGTATTTCTTTGTCTCCTTGTGATGTCCCCTATGGCACAGTGCAATAAGACAGGGGTGGTGTTGGGAGAAGAAGAAACCTAAAAGTCTTCCATGAAAAATATCCTGTTCTTTCCAGCTACCTAAATGGCTTACCTTTATTAACTTGGATCCTTTGTTTCATCCCATATTATTTTAAAGATGAACTGACATAACTGGACTGTAGTTCAGTAAGTCTAAAACTTATCTCAGTTAGACTTATGGAACAAAATCATTTATATATAAAGCAGCATTTTATGTGCTAACATGAATATGGAAAGCTGGGGAAGGAAAATATGAGTTCTGATACTTGATCTCCTTGAAATCCTGCAAGTATAGCTATGGTGTATTTCAAATAACTGCATTACTGAGGGAAAATGTCTTATGTTATTCAAACCCCTGCTACCTGATTTGAATTTATGACTGTCTAAATATGCTCTGTGGCTGAATTACAAGGCATGTGTGTATATTAAACCTGGTGACTGTGGGAAATAAGTAACAGTGATATGCAACTTAAAGAATGATCAAAACCAAGAGCTGATGTGACCAATGGACTCTTACTAGAGGTAAGTAGTTTGAGTGCTTGTCATCTATCCACATGATCCTAGTGTTGGCAGCCTGTTGAAAGTGATGCGTGGGAAACTAGAGTAAAGTGCTGATTTATTTTATGCTAATGGGGAAAAGTCCATATTGTTCAAATTAAATCCTAAAGCAGAAACAAATCATCCAGCCAAGCCCATCCTATGGAGTTTCATTGAAACTGTTAGTGGTCTCTTTTGTGACCTCAAAGTTGTAAAAATTAAACAATGTTAGGGGGTTGCTGTTTTCAAGTGCTTCTGGCTGCTGAAAACAACGCAGATTCTCCTACAGATGGCTATTTAAGTTAAAAGCCAAATGGAGAGATCACAGCAATTAGTGCACATTGGCTTCTAACTGCATCAGAGTGAATAATGCGGGAGAAGGGAGCCAGGACTCTGCCTCAGTCTGTGCTTTTTCCCACCGGAGGCTGAGTACCAGCAGTTCTTCTCAATTAAAAAAAAAAAAAAAAGGGGGCGGGGGGGGAATTTCTTGCTGCTTCACTTGAACAAAATAAAAGAGCTTATGCAAAGATAGACTAAAGTGGGAGGAAAGAAAAAAAATATTTCAAAGGGAAGAACAGCCTACTTCAGGGCTCTCTGACTGGGTCTGTAGTACAATGTTTCTCCTGCTTCTGCCATAAACTGCCACCTCACAGACTCACTGCAGGCTTGTTGCAGGGAATAAAGCTCTCCCACTTTTTTCTATGTAGCTTGAGCCCCAGAAAAGCATAATAGGACTTCAGCATTTTTACTTAAAAGAACTGAAGGGCAAAGTGATTTTTATAATCTTGGAGATTTAGAATTTCCTGAGGAAAAATGGAGGGGCAGAAGGCTTATGAAATAAATTTTATTTTTTTTTTTAACTAAGGGAACTCATTTGTGTAAGAGAGCTAGAACTATACCATAGCATAACCCCAGTTTCACTAAAATTCTTACAACATTGTCCAATGAGGTAGTTTTGTCATCACTCCTGAATGTATTTGAATTTCCATTTTTGCAGAGGTTTCTAGCTATCCACTGGAATGATTTAGAGCAATGAGATTGTGTTGGGAGATAGTGATCAGAGAACTGGTCTCAGATTTCAAGTCAAGAAATGCCTCTGGAGAGTGGTCAAGTACAAAACCAGCATTTTTTTCCTGCAGGTCTTTTTCTTAGGGAGCATGCAAAACAATGGCAAACTATTTCTTGTGTCATGGTCATTGCTGAAGTAAACATTCAGTTTTTGCCTCCACATAAAGCTTTTTTTTTATGGGGTGATACAAGTTTGGTTGTCTTGTGCTCTTCAGTGAATTGTCATTAGCACCCTGGGACTAGTAATCTGTAAATTAGTATTTATTCCATTGTTGCTCCAGTGAAAAGGTTTATCTGTGGAAAAATTGAAAATGGGGATTGCTTTCTACACTGCTATTATAGCCTCCTTAAAAATGAGGAATGAGTAGCCCACAACTAATAAATCCAGAACAGAGATGCTCCTAATGTTGTATGAAGAGTGACGAGGAGACAGTTCTCAAGAATCTTTGAGTGGTCATGGTGATGGGGCAAGATTCCTGAGGATTGGAAGAAGGAAATGGCATCCCTCCCTTCAAGAAGGAAGATCTGAAGACCTACAGGTTGGTTAGCATCACCTTGATCCCTGGGGAGGTGGTGGAGCAGCTAAGCCTGGAAGCAGTTTCCAAACATAAGGACAAGATGGTTATCAGGGGTGGTCAGCAAGGATTTATGTAGAAGTCATCCTTCACCAACCTGATAGCCTTCTCCGGTGTGTTGACTGGCTGGCTGAAAGAGATGAAAGCAGTGGATGTTGTTTACCTCGACTTTAGCAAAGCTGTCAGCACTGTCTCCCGTAACATCCTTATGGACGAGCTGATTAAGTACAGGCTACATAAGTGGACAGTGAGGCGGATTGAAAACCGGCTGAGCTGCTGGCCTCAGAAGGTTGTGATCAGCAGCACGAAGTCCAGCTGGAGGCCAGTCATTAGCGGGGTCCCCCAGGGGCCGATACTGGAGCCGTGTCAGTGCAGAATAGAAAACGGTGAAACGCATTCTGCCGCTTGATGGCATCTGACAACTGCGTATACATGCACAAGGTTGTCGAAAGGACACAGAAACTGAATTGATGCCCAGGGGCACAACCAAACTACCTCAGGATTTTGCAATATAAATCATTTCAAGTAAAGGTTACTAGGGTCACAGGGGGAAGCAAACTTTGTGCGGAAGAAAGTCTCAAGCTGATTGTAAACTGAAAGAATAGAATAAATTGATGCCAGCCAGCTGTGAGAGCTGGTGACAAAGACAAGAGGCCGTGGAGCTGACCCTTGACACTAGCAGTTGCAATTGCCTGGCATGAAACCTCCCGTATTGCTGGCAATAGAAAGACTGGGAACAACTGCTGGTGCCAGCAGGGGGTTGAGGAGAAGCCAAGCCGAGCTGCAATGCCATCAGAATTTATTTACTCAAAGATGAGATGAAGTACAAACCAAACCAGGGAACCTCCTGTAATCGTGTGCACCAGAACGGAGGGGTTTGCACCACGTAATGCAGGAAAGGAGGGTGTTTGAGAACATGGCGGCTTCATAGCCTGGTGGGCAAGTACAGCTACAAACACCAGCATCACAAAACTGCTGTTTTGTAGTGGTTGGAAACAGTAGGGTCATTCATTTTTCTCAGGACAACTGAAGATGAAACCATAGCCTACCACCTTTTCTTTTTGATCTTCCAGCCTCCTTCTCTACAGTATGTTCTGGTAGAAAATTGCAGCGCCTTGACTATCTTATGCCATTTAGTGACTCGGCCTTCCCTCCCTCCCCCAGTCTCAGCATGAATTCTCAGCTCCACGCATGCAGGTCAAACCCATGTTCCTTATTCCTTCTAGACCAGCAAAACACTGCGTTTCCATGGTACTTGCACTTCTCCAACATAGGTACTGTAACTGGTGCTCTTAGGAAAACTAGTATCAGAACAATTTTTAGCAAGCTACCACTTAATTTTATACTGGACTTACTATAGTATAGTTTGTGCTATAATCTTGGTGCTAACCACCTTCTTCACGCTACCATTTCCTTGAATAATTCTGGGAAGTGTCTTAATTTGGGAAAATACATGCTTCTTTATATTAAAAGAATGTCTTGTGGGACACAGCAATGTGGCACAGTGTTCACATGCAAGCATAGTGAAGTGCACAAAATCTGCAAAAAGCAGTCCCTGAGCTCTGACCAGCCCTGGGCCAGCTCTGTTTCCTTGATCTCTAAGGTGTGGCTTCATGCACAGAGCTGTATACATTTTGGACTACAAAAATCATTCTCTGTGGTGCTTTCTGCAACAGTAGAAGTACTGAAATCTTGCAGACACATTTAAATAATGATCAATCCAAAATGTATGGAAACTTTCTTTCAATTGCTAGCAGCAAAACTACTTATGAACCCTTTCTTTTCCTTATGAAATGTAAACTGCAGTAATTGTTCAATAGGTTAATATAAAATACAGAGAACATGTGGCTAAATTAACCTTCTGCAACTTGTTGATTGGGAGCACTTGAGCATACTAACTTAGTGTTGCCTTAATGCTATCTTTTAATACAATTCAGCATTGAAGCTCAGTAGTATATTCTAGATGAATGATAGAAAAAAAATATTCAGTAATAAATTAACGTCAGCTATGCCTATAACGATCCCAGTTATTTCTAAATGAGATTGAGGTGTGTGTTTGTGTATATACATGCAGTGTGTTGACTCAGAGATGAGTTTACATTTAGAGATTAACAGCTCCTAGTGCTTTGAGGCTGGTGGAGTCGGTTATTGATTTGGAAGAGTTTTATTCTTTTATTATATGGACAATGGGAAATCTGCTGGGATGGTAGTGTAACAATGTTTTGATTCTTTTTACTGTCTTTTAAAGATTTGCCAAGGTTTTTTGCAAAATGTTTCTGTCTGTTGCTAACCTCACAATGTGTTTGCTTGCCGGGATGGGATAATGATAACTGGCTTGGTTGTGTGGTGGTCCCTAGCCTGAGTGCGCAGGGATGCTGGGTCGGTGGGACACTTCAGAGGTGGCAGATGGTGACAGGCTCGTAACGCTGCCTTCTGAAGACTCTTGGTTTCAGCAGAACTGCTTCTGTAGAGTTTGACACTTTCTGAATGTATTTTCTGTGATTTGTGCTAGATCATAGTTTGAGTGCTCGGTATATGAAAGTATGAAGTCCTTTGTCTCTCTCAAATTCCGCTGAAGAGAGTCCTCTTGATGTTGTCAGTGGATTTTGGATTAGGTCCTTATATGTAAATACGCCTGCTCTTCTCGTGTGCAAGCTCACGGCGTTCATTGAGGAGACAGGTGTGTGCTGAGATGGGTATGTTCGGCCAGCTTTTTGATAGACGACTCTATGCACTATCAAATTCGCATATAGATAAAATATATAGAAATGTAATTGCAGAAAGCAAATCCACACCGTATTACACATCATCTGTGAAGCTGATCCACTGGGCTTGTAGGCCTTTTAAAAAATACTAGGTGCAACATAAAGCAAATATAAGTGATAACCCCAGTGTTCCTGTATTTACACGTTCCTTTCTAATTCTGCAGCAATTGATCGAAGGAAGGAGAATGCCAGTTGATAAGCGGTAGCTTTTGAGCTTGTTTCCGTCCCGTGCGGTGTCGGG
>NW_009611310.1:0-6904 GCF_000690535.1 Cariama cristata
TTCCAGTACCTAAAAGGGCCAACAAGAAAACTGGGGACAGACTTTTTAGAAGGGCATGGAGTGATAGGACAAGGGGCAATGGCTTTAAACTGGAAGAGGGAAGATTTAGATTAGATATTAGGAAAAAATTCTTCCCAGTGAGGGTGGTGAGGCAGTGGCAGAGGTTGCTCAGAGAAGCTGTGGATGGCCCAACCCTGAGAGGGTTCAAGGGCAGGGTGTTCAAGGCCAGGCTGGATGGGGCTTTGAGCAACCTGATCTGGTGGAAGGTGCCCCTGCCCATGGCAGGGGGATTGGAATGAGATGATCTTTAAAGTCCCTTCCAACCAACCCATTCTGTGATTCTGTGATTCTATGAAAATGCTGCCTCAGGGGAACGTATACAGCGAGGCTCCTCTTGCTGCTGCAGGCTCTTTGCTTCAGGGTCCAGGTGAGAAAAGGCTGATTCCCCATGAAGTGTCTGCTTTCAGAAAACTCAGAGTGACCTAGGAGAGTTTGGGAATCTGTCCCACTAATGTGCCGAGCAGCTTTCAAACAATGACGTGATGTGGCAATGCTGATTTTTGAGGTTCGCCTGTATAGGTGTATTCCTTGACCACCGCTCTTGTAAGTGAGAAGTTTTTTTTAATCTGAATGAGGTAACTCTTCTGCTATGCCCCCAAGGATACCTTGTATGACACTTGGGTCTTATTGTGTTGCCCAGGGAAGGTACTTGGCTCTAGTTTTACCCTTGTCCCACAAAGAGACATACAGACCCTGAGAGGTAGTTGGCACTTGCTTTTTTCAAGATGGCCTGAGCTTTGCATCTCTGTTCCGTGGGATGCTTTGGAAAATCTGGTCTAGGCCTCCAGGATCACACAAGAGAGAGCCACCCTGGGAACACAATGGAGAAAAAACATAGGACACACTGGGAGGGTTTGGCCACAGTGTCTTCGCCCAGAGTCTCAGTTAATCCTGTGTCCTGTCCCTGATTTGGGATGAGAAAAGAGGTTTAGGGAAGTAGTATAAAAACAGTACATGTGTGAAGAGATACTTCCTGAGCCAGAGATAATAACCAGACTTAGTAGTCTTGGATAGTCTTTCTCCCCACTAACTAATCTAACTGGTTTCTGAATGAATCTAAACTTCAGGCAGCCACAAGATCATGTGATGATTAATCCCTGGATAAATTACTCACTTTACAACCATCACCACCATCTTCTTTGAAGTTTTGAACATGCTTGCTGAGAGTTTAATCAGTTGACCTTCACATATTTTGTTGTGAGAAATAGTGAATGTGAGTTCCTATTGACTCCTACATGCCATTCATGACTGTGTATACACAAATGTACACAGTCTCCTCTCTGAGCCTGTTCTTTCAAAAATAAATGCATCTTGAGCTCTTTAACCTTTCCTCATATAGAAGTTATTCCATATCTTTGACTGCTCTTCCTTTCCTCTGTATTTTCTACTTCTGTCCTTTCAGAGGAAGAAAGAATCAGAACAGCACATAACATTCATGATAGGAGCACGCTTTACATGCATACAGTGGCAGAGGAGTATTATTCTGTTTGTTCTGTATTCTTTTCTTAAGAATTGTTAAAGTTTTATTTACTTTTTTGATGGATCCTGAGCATAGCATTGAGATTTTAATGGAATTGTCAACAGTAACTCAAAGATCTTTTTTCCTGCATGCTGATAGCTAATTTAGAGCCCATTGCTATTACACATGGTTAAGAATGGTTTTATCCTTGTGCAATACTTTGTATTTATCTGCATCTCATCTGCCATTTTTTTGCCCAGTCACTCAGTATTGTGAGCCATCTGCCACTCTTCACAGTTGAATTCCATTTTATTGCCTTAAATGATAAGAGTATCATCAGAAAATTTCATTATTTCATTTTTCCGGATGACATATGAACATGTGGGACAACATGAGTTCCAGCATGGATCCTTTCAAAGAGCTACAAAGTGCAAAGTCTGTCTGTTAATGATTTAAGGACATGCAATGACAAAAAAGAATAGGTGAGAAGTAGATGGTCTCTCTACCTTTCCCCATGATATTTTTGGCCTTCAGTGGTTCTCTGGGGACTCGGATGGATGGATTCTACAGAAGATATCACTGAATGTTTCTAAAGATTCTGCCTTTTACTTACTTGAGTATTGCATTGGTGCTACTTCTGCATAATAATCTGCTCTGCTCTGTATCAGGGCAAGATCTTGTTTAGCACTCAATGAATGTTACTGGTCCTTCATGCCATATTGTACTCAGGCTTCTCATCATCTAATCCATAATATTTTTCATTTTCATCCTATACTCTCCACCTGTAATGTCATAGAATGAGAAGTCTCTAAGTCATGCCTTTCCATAGTGTTTTCAAACAAGTGAAATTTCAAACAAGCAAAACTAGTTGTACTTTCACATCGTGTCTTTTGTTTGCTCCGCTAGCTCCATAGCACAGATGAGAATATCTCCATTCCCATACTGCCCTTTCTCCCAAACACAGTAAAGGGCTGCATAATAAAAAACTTTTCAGAAAGGACCTGTTGATGGCCTCTTAAATAGCTAATTCGTAATCAGCTGATTTTCCCCTTTCTCAAGTTTCTTGCAGTAACTTTTTACTTAATCAGGGGGCCTGGTGTACTGTCAACCATATCTCAACTTTAATGTCTGCTTTGAGACCTACACATATGCAGTTCCTTTCTTTTCATCAGCATTTGAGGCCAGGCTTCAGCAATTACACTTTTTCCCAGGCATCATGCCATGGCAGTATACAGTCCCAGTTGCAGCATCAAGAAGTGACATGATTCATTAGGTCTCTGAGACCCTCCCAGCGCAGAGAAGAGGATGCTCTCAATGGGAGTACCTAGCCGCAAGAGCATTAATTTCTCACTCTCCTTGGGGAAGCTGAAGGAGGATGATATCCATGGTCTTGTTCCTCCTCTCTCTTCTTCTTGGACTGTGGTGTTTACAGATCAGGAATGACTGTACACTTAGAAAGATGCTTGCCTGCAGGACTTCCCCCATCCCATTAGATGGTGCAGGAAAAAAGTTCTGCAGTGGGCTGCTCCCTCCTGGGGATACAAAGGGAATGGCAGATGCTGGAGACAATGAGGATCACTGCATGGTCTCCAAGGTCCACTTGCTACTAATAGAGCTCTGCACTATGTCAAGCCTGTACTGCATCTCATTCCCTCTGTGAAACTTTTGGAATTCACTTTATCTATCATCATTATTATGCACCAAAATCTTCATATTCAGCAGTTGCATCACTGAGGGAAGATGGGGTACGCATCCCTTTCCACAGAGTGGATATACTTGCGCTTATGTTCAGGAATGAAGGTATGAAACGGAGCAGTGGCTTGGATGGAAAAGAAAGAGGAGAAGGCAGCTAAGTTAATGTGTGTTTTTTCCTCGGGATAAGAAATCTGCTGAAGGCACTCATAGTGGATGGATCCCTCTTCCCTGACAAGCCAGAGCCAGTGTGAGGGTCCCAAAGGGATTCAGGAAGGGGTTTGGCATCCCTCATGCTTGGTGCAGTGAGATAAGCCCTGTTCCTCAGCACACAGCCATCTCCCTCTTTCCCAGGACAGGACCGAGATCGTGGTGTAAAGTGGAGCGGGATGAAGTGTGGATCAAATAGAAACCCTTCACTGAGTAATGCTATCCAAGGAGTAAATCACAAGGGAGACTTACAGCTGGACACAGAAAAGAGTGGTTCAGAAGGGGGTCTGGCAAAATGTCTGTATTTAGCCACCCGAGGCAGCACTGGCTCATGCCTGTGATAGAGGAGAAGCTACTCAGATCTCTTCATGCATCCCTCTGAACTTTATCCTGTTTTCCAGACTTCTCAGTTGAGCCAGCAACATTTGGTGGTATTGCCTATGTAGAGAGAACAGGGTAAATGCTACATGGGCAAAATGGAAGTGAGGAAGCTTTGTTTACCACGCTTAAACCCTATTGCTGACACAACGCGTTGTTTGTAGCCAGCAACCTGCTTTAGTAGGACTTTACCCCTTGACACGTCCCCATGACTAGTCTCCCCAGTACTCAGCACCATTCTAGCTTTCCACAATTCACAGCTCCATATCTAAGACTATGTGGTCCTGCTCTCAGTGTTGTCAGGTTTGATCTCTTCCCTTCTCTCACCCGCAGTCAACAGCATGCAAAGCCCTGTCTCCGGTCTCTAGAATATAGTAACTTTACATCTGTCATAGTTTAATTGGCTCAGAGATAATCTATAAACAGCTGGAATAATCAGATAATCAAAATGTTACATAGTAGCTTTATATATCTTTTAAATGTACACAAGACAACTGACTATCATTTACATTTACAGTAAAGTATATACAACTGTGGCAGAACTCACATAGGGATGACCAAATACTTAGTACACGCAGACCATAGTATTTCCTTGTAACCACAACTGCAGAAGAAGGTAGAAGGAACCAATTCCCAGGGCAGCAAGGAGGAGCAGCAGGTCCACGCTGACCATGGCAGTCTGGCAGACCCTGCTCCCTTTGATCACCCAACCCTGCGGGCTCTGGCTGTCTTTCCCAGGTGAGGTGCTGCCGTGGAGAATTTGTCCCTCTCCCTGGTAATGGAGAGGTCAGAACAATTCAAGCCCTTTCTCGGCCGGCTCCTCCTGAGTCAGTGCAGTGGGAAGTGCTGCAGGGAAGAAGCCCTTTTCATTTTCTGCCCATTCACCACTCCGTCTGTCACAGCTCTCTATGCATCTTGTTTCCTAAGTCTTTTGACCTGGTGAACCAGAGTAATGAAATTTTTGTGAAACGTTGGTTTAGCTCTGAGAACACCACTCACTGCACGTCACCATGTGAGGTAGCAAAACTTATTACTAGACCTTTCAAGGAATCAGGGCACAAACTATGGATCACCAAGACCCAGGGGTATTTTTTTATTAGTTGCAAAAGCCTTCGGATCCAACTGTCACAACCAATTCCCTTTGAAAGGGCAGCTGACCCCAAAGGGAGCTGGAGCGGAGCATGAATGGGGTGTGCACAGCTACAGAAGCTGCTGTCATAACTTGCAAATCAAATGTTTTTTAGCTGGGAAACTTTTCCAAGAGACAGGGGTAATGTTGGCTGTTTGATAAACTGTACAAAGGGATGCAGTCCAAAATATAAAAAGCAAAGTAAACTAACAACCATTTTTTATTCCTTCTTTTAGCTTCTGAGGGGCTGGGAATTGCACCTCTGAAGTCAAGAGAGCACTGGAGACCCTTTCACATTGTCTGTTCTAGTTCAGGTGGCACAGATAAAAGAAATTATTTCTTAAGCTCTGCTTCACCCCCTCTGATTCCACAAACACAAACACCCACTAGGGGGAAAAAAGCAATATATATTTGTGGTTTGGCAGCATGTCATAAGAGTGGGAAGTTGGATGTACCCTTCCATCTGTTGCAGGTCACTTTGAACAACAGCAAGATCTGTGTTGTGGTTTAACCCCAGCTGGCAACTAAGCCCCACACAACCACTTGCTCACTCCTCCCCCAGTGGGATGCAGGAGAAAGTCAGAAGAGCAAAAGTGAGAAAACCCATGGGTTGAGATAACGACAGTTTAATAAATAAAGCAAAAGCTGCATGCGCAAGCAAAGCAAAACAAGGAATTCATTCCCCACTTCCCATGGGCAGGCTGGTATTCAGCCATCTCCAGGAAAGCTGGGCTCCATCACACGTAATGGTGACTTGGGAAGACAAATGCCATCACTCCCAATGTCCCCCCCTTTCCTCCTTCTTCCCCCCCTGAGCATGATGTCATATGGTATGGACTATCCTGTGGGTCATTGGGGTCAGCTGTTCTGGCTGTGTCCCCTCCCAAATCCTTGTGCCTCCTCAGCCTCCTCGCTGCTGGGGTGGGGTGAGAGGCAGAGAATGCCTTGGCTCTGGGTAAGCCCTGCTCAGCAGTAATGAAAACATCCCTGGGTTATCAACGCTGTTTCCAGCACAAATCCAAAACATAGCCTTGTCTAGTAATAGAATTTGTGCCCAGAGAGATTCAAGAAAAGATTCTGCAAAGACAGAAAGGACAGATGCAGAGCATCTAATAAGCGTTTCAGTCATGGCACATGAGTGATGAGCTACCCTGAAAGGCTTAGGTATTTTGGAAGGTGGTACCAGAGCAGGTGTCATGATGAAATTTATTTCTCATCTTGGGCTCTCACAAAGTGTCTTAGAAGTGTACCTGCAAAGTGTTAATTAATTAATCTAATGGGAATTTCAGGCTTTGTGATCTACTTCAAGAGGTATAATAAGGCATCTCTTAACAAGGTTTGAAGAAGATTGGATTATCACGGGAATTGAAATTTCCATGACATGAGCAGTAAGTCATGATTTTATGCAGGGTGCTATAAATCTTAAATACAAACATGTCCCCACTGAAAAATGCCCTTGAATCTCTCAGCACAACTGGTGTTTATTGTTTTCCTTATGGAAACTGCCATGCAAGCAAGTTACTGGAAGGTAACCTGGAGTGTGAGTTTGCAGTGCTCTGATACAACAGTGCATATGCATGCTCTGTCTCCATGGTTAAGTGTGAAGTTGCTGACCTCAGGGCGAGAAGACAAGGGTACCTTATGTTTACAGCCAGATCCCTTGGGCAAAGAGCTTGTACAAGGGCTGGTGTCATGATGTCCATACCTGACTGCTGCTGCATTTGCAGCTCCCTGTGGAAAGGCTTCTAGGCATTTCTGTAGGCACTGAGAGAATCAGGTCTTGGAGCTTCCATTGGAAAATGCTGGAACGTGCTAGTACCAGCTAGGATCTACGCCTGCCTCAGGTTAACAGAAGGCAGGTATGCCACCATCAGCTGCAGGCAGACTAGAGGTCTTGTGAGACAAAGCAATCGCCAGTTATATGGAAGTATTCTAAAAATTCCAGCTTTGTGCAAAATGAGATCACAAGGCATGTG
>NW_009611311.1:0-1762 GCF_000690535.1 Cariama cristata
TTTTTTTTTTTCAGCAGCACTGTAGTTTCAAGAACATATCAACTAAGGACCTTCATTACACCTTGGTTTAAACATAGTCTGAAAGCATTTTCAAAAAAGAGAGCCTACATTCCTATGTAATTCCTCCCTGGCATGGGAGGAATTGCAATACAGATGCAGACACATAAAACTGCCCTTAGTAAACTGACATGCCTGATCGGGTGGATCCAAGAAAATTGTATATGTTACATGAGCTATGAACTTGGCCTTAGTCTTGTGCCCTCAAGGCAGATATTTTACACTTGGCAGTTGGTGGCCTCCTTAATCACAGCCAGCCTCAATTTTTTATTAAGGGCGAATAAAGAGATGGAAATTTTAGTGAGTGCAGGCCAATGCCTTAATCAGTGCAGTAGGGTTTCATGGGAAGGTGGACTGGACTGATCTGGAAGCTCATTTGTATGTATGAGGAAGCACTGTGCCTGAGACTTCTGGGACAGCAAATTATTTTTACTGCTTCTGCAGAGAAAATAACCCTACAGTTTCTTGTCTGTCTTACTGGTAGAGTCTGCAGAAATTAAGTTGGAGCTGGAGACATTACTGTGAAGTGAAAACCTCTACATTTCCCAGTTGATAACTGTGCATTTTTCAAAATTTGAGGTGGGTGGAATTCGACAGTTGTGTAAACAGTCAATTTTGGTTTGGCAGCCAACCTAAAACAAGTAGTTCTACAGGCAAAGGAGCAACAGAGGCCTGTTTTATGATTGGTTTGTGTCTTATGTCTCCTACTACACCCTCCCATCCCACTGCAAGAGCCTCAAACTCAGCACTGAGGTATTTCTAGATCTATCCTGTGTTCCTGAGCACCATTCTCATACTGTTGTCAGTTCCCCTCTGGGTGAGAGGCAGCATATGTGCTATGGCTGGTCTAGAGCACAACACGTGCAAATTGACCAGATAGACAGTAAATATGTGTTGACCAGCCCAGCAGTGGCTATCAAATACTAAGTTCTCTCTGCCTTTTCTTCAGTGGGAGTACTAATATGGTCTCTATCATCTTGTGAGACACTGATTTTCACAAAACTCACATAGTAGCTTTGGACTCTAACTGTCAAATTTGGTAGAAATTAGTCAACAAGGGAGAGGACTGTCTGACACCCTGTGCAGCTGTGTCAGGTGTTTCCTTGTCAAATCAGACTTTAATATTAAGGGGAGGGGAAGAGAAAGAGAAAGGGAGAGAATTATTCAAACAGTAATGAATGGAATATTTCTTGCTGAAATGAAAGACTGAAACATTTCATTTAGTTTGACACAAAAGGTTCCATTCAGCGTGAAATAAAATATTTTGTTCTGATGTGCTTGTGAGAAAGTAAAGAAAATGAAAGAGTAGAGGCAAAAGCTGACAGAAGGAAAACATTACCCTTGCAAAACAAGTACTAAAAGCTATCTCTACGTAGCATTAGGGGTATGAATTGTGCTACTTCTAGATTTGGAAGGGCGACTAACTCCCATTTTTCACCTTGTTTTGGCACTGCTCAAATATCCACACCTTTAAAGTATCTGAAATTCCTGTTCTTTTAGTGCCAGCTTTATAAGATACTTTCATGGTCATGATGGGTGCATGTGGATATGCACATGTCGGAGACAGAAAAAGAGATTTGTTTATAAAAAAACCTAAAACAGTGTCTGCAGGTATGGAGAGGAAATGATGTTATTTCTCTCCACCAGAAATATTGTGTTTGACACCCAGGCTCTCCAGAAATGAATATATACATAACTGTAGGGA